>NW_021848922.1:362672-391332 GCF_003651465.1 Formica exsecta | reverse complement strand
ACAAATGAAACATTCGCATTAGAATCAACCATTTTCACACAATTTTAATATTGATGAATTATTTTAACTTGTATAAAAAAAATTAAAAATTAATACATCTAAATAGAATTAGTTTAAGCTTAATAAGTTAATAAGTTTAATAATTTTAACTTGATTAAATAAATATTTTTTTATTAACTTGTTAAAGTTAAAAGTTAATCCTAACTTTAATTGAATTAATTTTTGTTTAAATAATTTTTAAACTTAGTAAATTTAATTAATTTTTGGACCATTAAACTTAAAGTTAAAAAAAAAATTAATTTACCTAATCTTGCTGAAATCAAATCTGATAAAAGAAAATCGAGGAACCCGTATATCCAGAAATCTTATTATCGAAGTTTCCTGCAATTTCATTATTCAATTTTCTCTTGCGTTTTTTTCAGATCCATTAAATCTTGAAAATTGTCAAAAATTATTTAAAGCACAGATTTTTTTCTTATTAAAAGACAACTTAATAATATATGATCGGTATAATCCAATTATAGTTAATTATAGCCGAGTTATTATCAACCACAATAGATAAAACATTCAAGAAAATGCTGAGAATTCTGAAAACAAACAATTGTCCTCGCAAAGAATATCGTCGAGTGGCGAAAGAAACAGGCGCGGGCATTCTTCTGTCATTCATATAATGCTGTCTCTCAAAGAGGCAGCGATAGAGGAGTCGTTGTCGCCTGTCATTGAACACGGCTGTGTATACGCGTGAAACAATGCAAGGTGTAACGACGCACGGAATGAAAGAGAAGATCAAACGAGAGAGAAAGTATTAACATACCAGGTCACCGCATGCAGAGAACTATGCATAAAATACATATATATAATCTGAAATTATTATACAAGTATTAAAATTAATATCGAGTATCGTTCAAACTGACAGGCAGCATCCACGTGTCTTTTTGTCGCACGTATGTCTGTGTATATCGCATAAGACGACAACGTATAATTATGATAATATATATAATCGTAAAGCAGATACGGAAGAAGAGAAAGAAATGCGTACAGTTATCAATTACACAGGTCGCCAAAAATAATTTTTATCAAGTAACTCTAATCAGAGTAGATATTTCTTATAGATTTTCGGTCATAAAAAAACAACGTCGCTGTTTAAATTGCTCCATTACGTTAGGTTTTAAAATTATTTTAAATTTTAAGATGAGAAAACAACGATTTTTTATTTTTGAATTTTAAGATGAAAAATCAGCGATTTTTTATTTTTGAATTTTAAGATGAGAAATCAGCGATTTTTCATTTTAAAATACAAAATAATTTTAAAACCTGACGTAATGAAACAGCAGCATTGTTTTTTGTGGCGGAAAATTTATAAGAAAAATCTACTCTGATTAGTTACTTGACAAAAATTGTTTTTTGTCTGTGTTATTAATGATTAATCGCAATGACATATGTACCATAATACGGGCGCATATATAACTTTATCATCGCGGTTGCAAAGAGTTCGGAGTATGCGTTACGATCAGATCTACTCCGAGACGTTCGGCCAGATGAAAACGTCCTTCGTAGCGAAAATATCCAGTTTAGAATTGCGGTGGTAGCACAAGAGCGAGGCGTTCTCGTTCTCCTGGTTGCGTCGCTGAAGAATGGCTACGTTTCCTGGGCTATAATCAATTACCGTCCACTCTCGTCGGTCTCTCTTCAGCATTACACGGCATAAAAGCCCTCGCAGGTGCGTTCTCTCTTCTTCATTCCTCTACTTGATGGTTTCTCCTCCTCCTATACTCTCCGCTCGTTCTCCACGCTCTTCTTTCCTACGTTCGCAATCTGGACGAGTTCTCCATCTAAAGTGTCGAGAACGATATGAATCACTCGGAGCCATGGAATATATTATTCGGAAAGTTTAAGACAGATCTTTTTTGTTTCCTTTCTTTCATACTAAAGATTCTCATCGTGTGTTAAAATCCGTTTCATTCGTAGATATGTTGATAAATTTGTATCAACTTGTGATGATGTTGATGACCTCCCATGTGTCTCCGATCAACTTCTCTAAAACTTTCTGTACATTTTTCTCCTTAATATTCTCATAGTCTAATTTCAATAGCTTTGCAATTACTTTGTTAAATCTCTTGCAATCTTCAGGGAAAAGAAATTAATCAGGTGATAAATTTTCTTTGCATTATTATAACATATGTAAATGGTCATCTCCGGTCAAGCTCTATCATTTTACCAGACGACCGAAATTCCATGAAATACTTGTCATCGATAAACTCGCAATGTATGCGATGATAACGCGTTGCTTAAAGTGGTAGATGCGTAATCCCGAGTGGGCGCTGACACGAAATACAGCGGATGAAATTTCCTTCGCGAGGCACGACCGAGTCGTCGAAAAGGAGAGGCCTCGGCGGGATAAATCATTTTATGACGCAATTATATCTGCCAAGCTGTTAACTCGATTTTTCCCTTATATGTTATACGTGCAAGCATACCGATGAGAGTAACAGATAAAAGGTCAAAGTATTTCAAAATCAGTCGCTCTCCCTCAACAGCGTTTTCCGATCACGTGCGATTAATTCCAGCAACGATAAAGTAATGAGATGGTGATATAAAAGTGATTATTTTCAGTCTTATTAATTGGAATTTTCCCGACTTGCCTGAGTTTGCTTTAATCTTCCTTTTTTAGACTTCACTGTATGTGATTGGAAAACACAGCTGGTGACCGACCATTGGAATCTTTTGACTTTTTACCTGTTATCGTATGAAACAGACGGATCATCATTCCTCTTTTTTCAGCGTCTATTCTTCTCCATTTTTCGTTTAAATTTGCGCCACACTGGGATTTCTGTTTGTAATTATTCCGAGCGTTCAATCAATCGAAATAATTGAATACAATAAAAAAAATGTTTTTTTAAAAAAAGAACAAGTTTTCCTGAAAATGATATAATACAAAAGATGAAAAATACTATCGCGTGGACGAAAAAATCTATCGTATGGATGATAAATAAGAAATATAAAAATAATGTAACTATGTTTTGTGATAAAAAAGGTATCTCGATTTTATAATATATTTTTATGTGTTTAAACTAAAGCTCAAAAATTTCTAAAGCTTAAATAAAATCCTATAAATATATACAATTAATGTTAAGAATAACTATTAGCTCCAGCAATTATTATTTTAATTTAGAATAATAATATAAAAATTAAAAACTAAATATCACGCATCACGCAACTAAAAAAAAATATATATATATATATATAATTACATTATCCTTTTTTTCAAAAATATATAATAAGCGCAATACTCAATGATTATTTATATTAATGAGATCGAGTGCAATGACATATGTACAGGAGGTGTGTTTGCACATTTAAGTATGAGCTAAATGCACTATTTGTTTTTGTTACTCCCGGAGATCCCGTCTGTTTTTAGGCTGGTGCAGAGCGGATCCGTTTGTCACGCCTCCACCGAGATTTCCGCTCTTTGTTCACCTCTATTTCAGTTTTGTCCTTGCGTCGCATCGGTCAGCAGATGTACGCGAAGGGGCGTAGATATACCGTCAGTGCCGTAATTTGCATCGCGATATCGAATATCGATTACGTAATTCGTAACACAACGACGTCGTCGTTGCAACGGAAGATCTTTCGTTTTGTCAGCTCCCGATCATATGTAGGAAGCAATTATTGTTACGTAACAAATGTGCGTCTGTATCGGATACAGATACGCAAATTAGGTTCTAAGCCGATAGACGACTGCGTTTCTTAATTATATATTTATAGCTCTTACTACGCTTTAAAAATTTATAAATGTAAAATGAGCATATGTCTTAACTCTTTTTCTTTTTTTAATGGAAGAATCTATAAGATAAAAATGTCGAATGTTGTTTTCTTTTTCTAGTTTTGCTCTTTGTCAAATGTGTTTCGGATATATGTATTTATAGGTAAATTCGAACTTCCGGTATCGACAGTAAATCGAACAAGGCTAATCGCAATCTTCCTGTATGCGATGCGCATTATGATGGAAATCATTGGAAATCACTGAATCGAGCGAATCATTCGTTACATTAACATGTTATAGTTTGCTGAAGCAAACTGTCAAAAACAAGATCGATAATATCTTTTCGTGCTAAATTACTTAATACTTGTAATAATAATATAATTAAATATAATAACTTTTTCTATAATAATGCAAAAAATAAAATAAAAATGTTTTTACACGTGTTTTCGCAGTCAAAAAAATATGCAATATCATAAAAATATACGATTAGTAAGAAAATTTGTATGCAATAAAAAAATTATTATGATATATATATATATATATACATATTCGATATTAATACTGAATTTTATAAATTCGATCTTTATTCGTGTATTTGCTTAGAATAAACGTTTCTGTCTTGGCAATCGTAAATTTTAGCAAGACACGCACCAGCCGGTGTATTAGAGTATAATGATCATGTGTGTACGCGCGTGAGTTAGCGAAGTGTTCGGGTACTTAACACTCGACATTCTTGGCATTCGAATTTACATAGTGCAGTTGGGAAGCAGAAGAAAACGTAAATTTTAAAAAATTTTCTCGGTTCTGAAATATTTAATTACTGTAAAAAAATAAGTTCTATATTCAAGGCTTATCAGCATATAACATCACGTATTATAACAGAAAAAAAAAATATATATATATATCTATGGATTTATATCTTACTTAGATTTTTCAATCTAATTAAACATATTTATATTTATTTAAAAATCACATTTATGATTTTAAATTATATTGCATATTTCTCTCACTCAATAAATTGAATTTTTGAATCTACATTTTTCTATATCTTAGAAGAAATACAATATAAATAAGCTAAGCTTTTCTCTTAGAATATTTCTCTCCCTTTCATATTACAAAAGATTTTACAATATTTTAAACAAAAATGTGTTACATACGAGAGTGTGTAATTTACTCTCAATTTAATTATGTTGCATTTATTATTTTTATAATTAATTTAATTTAATATATGTGGAGAGGAAAGGGTCTCGTTCGTCACAAGTTGAAATGTGCTACTGCCGTTCGATGTGTCACGGATATGTGGCCGAGGCGCGGCTACAGAAATAGCTCGTGACTCAATATTTAGGCTGCGCCGATTTAATGCAGCGCTCTTTCGTCATGGAACCGTCCCGTAGGACGGCACGGTCCTGGCAACAGGAAATTTGCCGTTGTACGGCTCATGTTGCAGCCGATTGAATATTAAGGATATATTCTATTAGTATGATGGAATTTAAATCGACAGAGAAAAAAGATATACTTACCTCGACCTTCGAAATTTATATATATGTTCCAAGAGATTTGAAAGCTTGCAAATTTTCTGCAAAATTATAATATTTGCTTGGAAAAATATAAATTTGAATTAAATATATTTAATCAATTTTAAAATTTTATCTGTGCATCGCGCCTTAATACTATACTTATGTTAGATTCTGGTGGAATGAAGGCATAGTCAGAAGTTTAGATAAAAATTTATTGAAGTCTTTAATGTGTGTGTTCATTATTGTGTAACATAAACTTATGACAATGCCTGTGGATCGTACGCATCTATAAATTTATTCGTATATCATTCATTCTCTTAAATTATTTTACACAAGTCCACACGTGCGGTAGACGTACTTATGCGCAAGATTATGACGGATGCATAATCTCTATCTATGTACATTTAATATATGTAATATACATATATTTTATATATCGTGTAAAGTATAAATATGTATATTACGTATATTACATAAGATATGTAATGTATGTAACGTACATATACTCTTGTAGGAAACATGTTGTTACTACCATGTTGCCTGTCTTCGTCACTTGACCCGCGTTCGTCCAAATGTTTTTATATGAAACATAAAGCAAACGCAACCGGTCAAACCACTAACTTTGTACTCTGCTTTCGCCATTCCCATAACTAAGACGTTATTTGGTATTGCAATGGTATTCGAAATAATAACAATGAGAAGAAACAAAATAAATTTTTTCATATTTATGTATATATCGCAGATTTTTTTATAAATTCAGCCTTTTTACAAAAAGCCTAAGCTTGGGTAAAACGACGGTCTACAAAGATTCGGCGTTTTATGGAAAAGCTAAGCTTTTAGAAGACTGATTTTACAAAAAGCTCGTTCATATTTTTTTGATAAAATTCTATGATTGGTCTACGCTCCCCTCTAATGTCATTCAAGGAATCATTAGCGGCGGGTGCGTTTTTCCAATCATCATCTAATACTATGAACGCGCCTGTAACTTCATCTCAGTTCTCGATGCACGGAAAATAACCGATTGAATATCTTCAATAACGATGGACAAATACAGTTTGGGCGTGATCATTTCGCAATCAGTATGATTGAACGAAGAAAATTAATCACTCTTAAACCTATGCGTTTTATGTACACTTGGATAAAGTTTATCGGCGCGCTAAGGAATCTCGCGCCACTTTAATAGGGAAGTACGGTTTTTTACACGAAGAAGACGTTCTCCTCTGTCAAAGCGTCCTTTATCCCTGTGGCGCTTAAGAATTCTCATATAAAACCGTCTCTTAGAATAATTCACCGAAGACACATCTTCTGATATTAAATATTACATTCGTCCTTGTATTCCGAACGCATTTGTTCCCACTTGAGACATGTCACTGGCGATGTCCCTTCACGTATCAGTGTCAGTCTGCCCACGACGGAGCGGTGGAACTCACGCCAGCTTCATGTATATGGTGCGTTCTCGCATCTTGCAATGCTTGAGTTCTTTGAGCGCTCGTTGCGCTTCGCTAGGTGACGAGAATGCCACTCGCGCGTCCCCGGTCGGCATGCCCCTCTCGTTGTAACGGCGAATTACATTTTCCCGTTTAACGTCAAAGTCACCGAAGAATTCGATAATCTCGTTGATATCCGCTTTGAACGGTACATTTTCCAACGATAGTACACAGCCAGGTTTACCGAACCCTTCGACATAGTCCATAGAAGGCGGGTGACGACCCAGCATATGTCGCGGCATGCCCATCAAACCGGGCGGGCAGCGGGGTCCGAAACCGGTATTGCCGAACCGCGGCATGTGGCCCAATGGACCGGCGGAGAAGCGTGGTGGTCTCTGATGCTGCTCCATCGGCGGGAAGTGTTGCTGTTGCGTCTGCTGCTGCGCCTCCATCATGCCGAGAGTCTCGAGCATCTTGGCGCGTGGTACTAGTTCAATAGTAGGTACGTTCTTGCCGAGCGGCAGACCGTTCTTAGCGATAGCGCGTTCCGCCTTCTCGGCCGAGTCGAACTCGCAGAAACACTCGCCGGCTGGTTTGCCCTGCTGATTGAGCATCATATGGATGCAGAGCGGCACGATGCCAATGTCTGAGAAGAAGTCGAAGATGTCGCGGTCGATTGTCTGGAACGGCAAACCGCGCATGAGAATACAATCCGTCTGGTTCATGCTCACTTGCTCGTGCTCGCGCTTCGCCTGCGCAAACTTCTCCTCGCTGATTGCGGTCGCGGTCACCTGCTTGCTGCCGATCTTCAGTGTCGTGTTCAACGACGACTTGGCATCCTCGAGTCGTGCGAATTGTACATAAGCCATGTACTGGATGGTGCCGGACTCCTTGGTATTGGTGATGAAGAGATCGTTGATTTTCCAGTCGTGGAACAGCTTAGCTATGTCCATTTCTTTGGTGAAGGACGGTAGTTCAGTCAAGAGAATACACATGGAATTTCTCACGTCGCCATCGTCCTCCTTGTCAGGCGAATAAGAGTTTACTGCCTTGTCAAAAATACTTTCGTCCAAGTGAAGTACCTCCACTTCGGAATTTCGTACATATCTCGTTTGACTTAGGGCTTGTTCCTTACCCTCGGCCTTACCAAACTTGATATACGCGATACCTACACGATTACCGTGATTATCATTGATTATCTTCATGCCGTCCTTTCTGATGTAGATACCCTGAAATGCGTGACGTAAATCCGTATACGTCGTGGTCAATGGCATGTTGCGTACCTCTACGCAATGACCGCCGCTGCTACCGCTGCTCTTGTTATCGGAGAATCTCGAGCTGCCGGACTTCCTGACGGACGTTTGACGATCGTTCTCGTAGTTTCCGAAATTGGAAGCGCCAGCCTGAAACGCATGCGGATTACGCCGACCCTCGAGCTCCTGCATTTTACTCAGGAAAGCATTATTCGGTCTGGTGCCACGATAGCTGCTGCTCGTGCCATATTCCTGATTATTGAATTGATTCGATCTGCCGGAGAATCGTCCGGTCTGGTCCAATCTGCTTTGCTCGTTCTGACTCCATGGCTCCTTGGAACGAGTTCCCAGACTAGTCAGACTAGGTAGACTCGCGGTGCCTAGATTCTGCGTCAACGGTGTTATGCCCACCGTGTGACCGAGCGCCTGCACATGCGGTTGCATAAGATTACCAACGCCGTTGAGACCGTTTATAGAGAATTGTCCCGACTGCAGCATCGGCTGCGGCCCTATCACGGAAGTGCCAAAGCCGGCAATGGCCGAACGCTGAGTCTCCGAGTCCTGGGACAGAGCGGCGACGCCGGCGCCTAAAATACCGGGTGCCAACAGGGCAGCCTGCATCTGCGTTTGAGGCGGAACCTCCCATATGCCGTTCTCGAGCGGCTTTTTCGACGCAGCCGCCGATGCTTTATCCTTGTGAAATTGGCCGACGCACACGACGTCGTTGTTGTCATCCTCGGTGTCCTTGCGACGATCGTTCGCGGAGCCCCTTTTCGAGTCGCGGTCGCGCGACCTCGTACGATCGCGTGACCTGGACCGATCCCGGCGACGTCGCCGATCTCGCCTGTCGCGTTCACGATCGCGCGACCTGCTGCGGTCACGGCGTCGTCGATCTCTGCCGCGATCCCGGTCACGACGGTCTCGGTCGCGGTCGCGATCACGCGATCGCGATCGGTCCCGCGATCTCGAACGGTCACGCCTGTCCTTCCGATCCTTGCTGATCTCGCTGTCGTTATCCTTATCCCTCCTGTCCGTTGGCGAACCGGGCTGCTGCTTACCAGGAACTACGGCCGGAGGCACCGCTACAGGCGCCGTTTGCATAATGCATTGCAAACTTAAGGTCTGCTGTCGAGCGGCCTCGATCACTTTTTGCATTTCAGCGCGCGAGCTCAACAGCAGCTTGATCTTCATCTCCTTGATCTTACCGCCATCGTGCATCATCGCCTGGCGGGCGTCTTCGTCGGTACTGCAATAGTGAAGCTTTTCGTGAGATTCCTAACGTCGCGATCTATTTTCTCGTAAATTCGTTAGGCAACTAAGCTTCGCATATTCTTTTTTAAAACATTGCAAATGCCATCAGTTTTTCTGTTAACGCTTTACAATTTATAGTTTTATCCGTAAGTGACAACTTGCCATGCTAATGAGTTTCATATGACGGATATTGATCTTGTCCTTGCGTAAGATAATTTTACGTTTACAAGTATATGAAGGATAATTATTATACTATTACTGTGTGAATAATAACAAGATCCAATAAAATAACCGGAAATTATTTTTCTATTTTATGCATTCGTATCAGCAACTTGTTACAACTTTCTACATAATAGTCTCTTAAATAATCCATGGTTAATTTATCGCTGAAGTAAAATTAATCACAAGTTAAGTGGCGAAGATCTTTTACTATTTTTTTTTTTTTTTTTAGAATCTGTAGGAAATTCTCATGTTAATCACAAGTTAAGTGGGGAATTTTTTTTTTTTTTTTTTTTTTTTTTTTTAGAATCTGTTAAATTGTTATCATGATCGTTGCAAATAAATAAGTTTTAGATATAAATGACTGTAAATGACGGAAAAAAGATGATCTACTAAGTTTTTAATCTACTAAAATTTATTTTATTTTATTTAAGGACAGAATCTTATTTATAACCGTAGATTTATGATTGTATATACAAATCGCGAGAAGAGAGTAATCCAATAATGATATAAAATCTTTAAGCCGCAGTGTTGAGCGAACGACGTAGAAAATAAGATGTAAACATATCCATTGCTTCGCTCCAGATCTCTCTTTTCAAAGCAACCGATTTGTACGACAGCACTTACCTAAATGCGATGAACGCATCTCCCAATTCGCCGCCGACAATATGGACCCCTCCCTCCGGGATGCTGAGACCTCTGAAAAATTGGCGTATGTCCAATGCGTTGGCGGACCACGCCAGATTTTGCAGTCTGATTATGACGCTCATTTTCGGCAGTACTCGTTCGATGCCTTATCTGCAACCGAGCCATGAGGCAACGAAATTATAAACGACGAAGATAATGAACATCTTCAATGTGATTATAATGAGCCGCAATGAGAACTAAATCATTCGCTAATTTTTTATTAGAATAATTGACAAATATCTTCAAGATATATATGCAATCATAGAAGACCTGAAAATAGAAATGCCTTTTTCAGATAGATATATCCTTCTACATTAAACGTTTTTTTTTTTTTATATATATCTTTTCGTGAAAAAAATTTTTTTTCAATTTTTTTGATATAGTGTACGTCATTATTTATAGTATATCAAATTATATCTTTTTATTATAATATATTAAATTCTATATTGCTTAAGAGCTAGAAATTTTAATATTTTACATATACGTATATATCACATAAGTTTATTATTTATATATTATGTATTTATTATATTAATGATATCATTTCTCTTGTGATTTTTCACTGCACGAGAATTTGTATTGATATTAATACTTCCACACATTATATGTATTTATTATATTAATTTATGCACGAATGTATGCTGCTTTATTTTTTTATTATTCCTTTTATTTCTTCTCAACTGCTCTTCTGTTTTTTTCTATCTTGGTCTTGCCTCATCATGACGGATCGAGCTTGATCTTTCTAGGCATCTCCTTCCTTTTAACTGTTTTTGTTTTATTTTTATTATTGCATGTTTTTGTTTATTTTTATTTTTGCATCAAAAGAGATACTTTGAAGTATAAATCTCTTTTTATCTAAAAATGATATAGAAAAGACTGTTCTTTTCTTCTTTTCCATAAAAGTAATCCTAACAAATCGAGATAAGCAAAGATAGTAGGCCCACTTTAATTTCATTGTAAAAAGTAAATAATTATGCATATTAGGAGCGACCTATTTAAATTTGCTTGTATGTCGCAAACGGAAATACGTGTTGCAGGATATTATTATTTGAGTAAGTCATGCTGTGAAGACGAACAAAATAAATGATTGAATATTCTAATATTCAGTCAATAGAGACATCTACGGTTTGCGTTTTCGTCTATACAACTCGTGTACGTTTTTTATTTTATAGCTAATCGATTATTTTTTATACAGGATTATACAGGTAATTGTAATTATATATATTTAAAAGAAAACTCAGAAAATTGAAATAAAAAGAATTTTAGATATTTATCTTCTTCCTCATCCTATTTTTTTCATAGCGTGTCTTAATCTTCGTGACAACTCTCTAACTGGTCGAATAAAAATAATCTCTGATTTTCGATCAAGTTTATGAGCGGGCATTTCACGCGCAGCATGTTCCTGTCACGTCTTGCGCAACGCTTTGCAAAGGCAAGTAAACTTTCTCTCTATAATGCTGATGAAAACGGATAAGATTGTACGAACAAGATAGTAGATAACGAAGCATCTCCTTAATCAAGTAACACACGTACGCCAACGACTCTCCTGGTATTTGAAATAATCCAAGTTGCTTCATTCATTTCTTTCGTGAATACATAAGCGGTGAGATATTATTATATTTTATTACAATCTTTTTATTATTTCATTTGCATTTAACGGTGTGTGTTGAACCGTTGCTGAAGGCCACGCAAGAATAGGCACGTGAATAGAAACGAGTAATCGGATTTATTAGCATAAAAGATGTTCGAATGATGTTTCCACGAAAAACATGCGCTTTACATGTTTAACCGTATGCATGAAATGGACGTTTAAGTGCTTGTTACGTCTTGACGATAAATCAATTTCAGAATCTCAATGAAAAGAAATTCTTTGTCTTAAATACATTACTTAATATTTAAATATTTTACTTCGCGACATTATAGATAAAGATATTTTTAAGAAAAATCGCTGATCAATTTTTATTTTGAATTTGATAAAAAAAGAGACGTATGAGACAAAAGTTATTATTTAAACTTGTCCATAAGATATGAAACATCTGTACTATTACTATCTGTTCTATTACTTACATTTATTCAATGTAAGAAATAACTCTGCAGATTTAGAAGGATAAGAAATTAGCAATACAAAATATATTCTAATCATTTCATACTGTAATAATTTCAGTCAGAGAGAGCATAGAATTTTTCATAGTTTTATATATATTATCTATTTTGTATTTTATTTTTAATATGTATATTATTTTAATAAATTATTTTCCGCATATAAAGAGATTTTAATTATATATTTTTTAGTAAATATTACAATAGTGCAACTGCATCGTCTTGCCGCGATACTCATAATTTTATATATCATTTTAAACAAAATTATTGATATAAATAATGAAAATATGAAAAAAATAGCGAAAAAAATATAAATAAAAAAGATATAAATGCGAAGCTGTTCCCGTTTTCTTGGCGAATTGTACAAATCGTGTTGCTGTCTTTTTTCACATCGACGACGGCATTGAATTTGATACGGCGAACGTCCTTGTTAAGCTGCTTGCATCAACTTTGTATGAAGTACCGGCTGTTAACTGCAGTACTATTAATCATTCGGATGGTGCACGCGTATATTCTCACATTTGCGCAACTAACTATAATCGCATGGCTTAATTTGCAGCTTTATTAATTTCAGGAGATTAATTTCAGTCGCGCAAATAATTAATTATTATTATTTTATCCAGAATTATTACTGACGCTGACATTTAGCATTGCATTGCAGAAGTTGTAAAACATAGATTTCATTGTTTTTAATTCCTATAATAAATTGACCACGCTATAAAGTAATGTCAAAAACATTAAGAATATTTTTTTTTCGTGTCTATTTATAATGATGATGATTTAAAGAGTTGTTTTTCTCTGGCTTATGTAGTTGCTATCAGAGAGTCATAACTATCGTAAGAGTAAAGCGCAGACCCATCACAACCCTGTTTTTTTTTCTCATGTGGGAAAAAGGTGGGAAAAATTTTACTGTTTGACTTGATGATTGTGTGTAATTATTACATTAGTGATAATTATACGCTAATCATTAAATTAGCCAAGAGTTTGTTTTGATATATTTATTTGGAAAAGTATTGTGGTTTAAATGTATTTGATATTATTTAAAACGTGTGTTCAATTTATTGTCAGAATTATTAAAAACATAAATTTAACGCTCAGTATAAATAAATTGTAAATGTAAAATTGGTTTACAATTTGAGTTTATTTAGTATTGTTTAATTTGTCAGCATAAAAAATAAATTTTAAATAACTAACTATAATTTCCTAAAAATTAACTGTATAATATTAATTGTAAAATACAGATTTAAAAAGTCTTAAATGTATTTTATTAATAAAAATAAAGAGGGGGTGAGGGAGAAGAGGAGGGGGAGGGAGAGAGAGAGAGAGAGGGAGAGAGGCAGGCAGGCAGGCAGACGGACAGGCAGACAGACAGACAGACAGAGACAGAGACAAAAGGAAAAAAGAAGGAATAAAATATTAAGTAATAATATTGTTAAATATTATTAAATATATTATTAAATATTATTAATAAATATAATTATACTTAATTAATAAATATAATTAAATATTAACTTATGCGTATACTTGGCGCCTCTTTTTCACCTTTCTTCCGTTTTTTTTTCACGTTTTTTTTAGGGTTACAGACTGACCTGACAGGGAAATGATAGAGATACGGCTGATTATGATGCAGCACCCGGCGGTGATAATAATGCGATGCCTGTGTGGTAGTACAGAACACTACTACAGGCGCGCAATCTCCTCGGATGCACGACGAAAAAGCCTAATCTGCGATTGTCGATTATGGATGGTACGGAAATGTCGTGACCTCCCTTGAATGTTGCTCGTCAATGACAAAGAATCGACTGAAATTGTTGCCGCGACGCTTTACATATTGCCGCGACGCTTTACATATTATGTTATGTGTGAACACAAACGCAAATTCGAAAACGCTTCCCCACTTTTTCGCAGGGAGGGCGCATTAATTGGAGGGAATTAAGAGTTCATTATTCCACGCGAATACACCTGTGTGTTATAACATATTAGCCAAGATCGTAAATGCACTCATAAAAGATATTGATTTTATTATTATTCGTGATTTAATTATGCGTTAAATTCCCAATATAATTAGTAAAATGCTAGAAATATGCCAGTAAAAATTATGACTTTGCAGCAGATTCCGCTCTGCTGCGTCCACATTAAACTTAATCAAATTTAATTAAATTTCTAGTAGTACGGCTTGCCGATATAATATAACAGAAAAAATGGAACAAAAATCGAGTATTATTTGCTATTACGTCATGATAACAGATATGTAACAAACATCGAGCGAAGTCTGTCGTCTCAGATACTGATGGCAGAAATGCGGCAAAAATCAAGCATGGCCTGCCGTTACAACGTGACGGCAGAAACGCAGCAGAAGTCGCGCATAGCCTGCTGTCACAATGTGACGACGAAAACACAGTAAAGACAAAGTACGCTTGCAAAACACAATTACTAAATAGATGCAATAAAAACTGAATATTATAAATAATATAAATATTATGTTACATGTAATATAAATGTATATAAATGTTTACGATAAATCGTCAGTTACTTTAGTAACTTTTTCCAGTCATCACGCGATGCGGTAGCGTCGCGACGCCAAGTACATAAAAAAACGCAAAAGAGCGAAAACGGCTATCCCCGCGACCCGCGACTACATTCACGGCAATCGTCGAGGCGCTACCAAGAAGCTTATCCGGAATTTTCTGTCAAACGTGCTTTCAATTAAAATATCTCAGAAAATAAAGTTCTTAATCAAAAATCTAATGGCACTTTTTTTATACAATGTGGATGCAAGCATCGCGACCAGTTTGAATAAGATTGGTGCCGAGGGGCTATGCACTAGTGAGTGCGATGAACAAGTGATTTCAGATTGAAGTCGATTTCAAATGATTTTATCGATTTCATGAATACTTCAAGCGATTGGAAAAATGTGAGTTAATGTGATTTCATACGATCCGATCAGTAATTTCTGAAATCATTTCTGATTCTACATGATTTCATACTGATTTCAAAAGTTCAGAGATTTCATTCTGATTTCAATGTATTTCAATGATATTTTCGTGACTCCGATTTCAAAAGATTTTTTTCTGATTTTAACCGATTTCTCGTGATTTCGATTTTATACCGGAGTGCTTCAATGATTTCCTGAATGAATAGCCCCTCGATTGGTGCAATCAATCCTGAGGTATATAGGGTGTCTGATAATAATCGCCCCACCCGTAATGCGCAGATAGAGCAAGTTAAACCGAATAGAAAAGTCCTCTACCGTTTTGCAACTTTTACAATAATTATTGAGAAATTAATTAAAAAAGATCGGCCAATGCGCGCGAATATTAGCGCGCGGTGCGAGAAAGGACAGCCCACGCGGCATCGCGGTTGGATCGCGCTACGAATAATATTTCCTATTTTTTATACGAGAATTCAGTGCTCCGCGACGCTCGTATGTAAACATTGCTATCCGCTCCTCTCGTCTCTCCTTTGCTTCGGGGCGCGAACCAATTGTGATGCAGCGTGAACCGTCTTTTCTAGCAGCGCGCTAATACTCGCGCGCATTGGCCAATCTTTTTTAATTAATTTCTCAATAATTATTGCGAAAATCACAAAACGGTAGAGGACTTTTCTACTCGGTTTAACCCGCTCTACCTGCACATTACGGGTGGGGCGATTATTATCAGACACTCTGTATAATAATAGTATACCAGAATGGACATTTTAATTCTTGAACTTTCAGACTCACGTATGTATGCTCGTACGCACACATGCAAAGCGATTTTGTCCCTCAGGCGGCGTTCATATTGCTCATGTACGATTATTCGCTTGATGCAAAATTAAGGCTTTAAGGGAGAAAATCATATGTGGATGTATGTGCAACGTACAAGATATACGTATAAGATAATGATGTCAAGGTTATAAGAGTATATATCGCGGATAAGATAATGTTAATAATGTTTAATATCGTTTTTTATTTATTAATTAGCTAAAAAAAATTATGTCATAACAAAAAAATTTGTTAATATTATTAATTAATTTATATTTATTGTATAATTATTTATTAATAAATGAATAATTATATTTATAATTAATTAATAATTAATAAAAATTATAATACAATTAATAAATTAATAAATAATTGATGAGTATAATGATGATGATGATGATGATGATCATATTTAAATTATATTTAGATTTTATAATTGTTTAAATAATTATTTACTATAATAAAAAGCGCGCGCCAGTATTGTTCTAGTAATATAAAAGTATTAAAGGAGAACATCCTTTCATGAGCATTACAGCTGATTCATGGACAAAACACGACTGTGAATGTTTTTAATTATTTTACACGTGTACGCGTACGTGTCAATTATTATTTTTAATATGCTTTGTAGCCAAAAAAAGAATTTAGACTGATAATATTATTTAATATATGAAAAGAGTAATATGAATTATCAAATCAATCACTAAAAACATAATCATCGAATCAATTGCTCTATTGATTTCTAGCACATGTAATATCTCAAAAATATTCACTCAATCATTGTAGTCTACAGTTACACATACAAATATCTCAAAATTGAAATCTAAAAATTTAGATTTTTTTCTCAATAAATAAATAAAGATTCGAAGGTTCAAAGAGTAATGACAATCTATTATGGACAGAAAAACAAATTCATTCAAGTCTCGCTGTCGAATAAATCAAGATAGAGCAAACAAGCTAGCGTTAAATATACACAAGTTTTATATCCAGGCGTTCATAGACTTGAAAAGTCTAGAAAACATCTGAAAAACCTACACGTGAGCTCGATGGATTTATTATTACAGCAAATTCCGAAGGCGCCGAAGGTTTGGCACAGGAGTGCTCCAAGGCAAACACCCACGCACGTTGCCGCCGTGCATCAACAATTGTATCATTGAGTTTAGTTTATTCTTTCTTTATCGATCGTAAATTCTTCAGACATGCATGCAAAAACTGAAGCCCCAGAAAGGAAAATCGATGTGTAATCGATCTAAGAGAATTTCCATATCAAATAAGTATAAATATCAATCTTCTTAGTTGAATAAAAAATCGCGATTTATAAGTGTAAGAATAAAATAATTTTTATTTTTGGTTGAAATTCAGTATTGTTTTTGAAATAAAAGCTTATCCAATTTTTAAAATAAATTAAATAAGGAAACTCTAATTTTACATATGAATAAACTTATATATGTCATTCTGAGTAAAAATCTGGTCTTCAAACGTTTTAAATGTTAAATTAAATGAGGAAATAATTTTTTCTTCTAATAAAATTAACACACCAATCTTTGAACAAGTCTTTACTTCCAAAGTATTGTAAATGATCAAATGACGAGTAAATAAGTTCGATCTCTAAATATTCTGAATGAACTAAGAGTTCGATCACGAGGTATTCCAAGTCGTAGATTAGCTGAGAAGGAAATAATGTGCATTTATGAATACACATTTATTCAAGGTAGATATCGATTTTTCAGCGAAATGCAGTTCGTTCTAAACGTTTTGAATTACAAGTTTAATGAAAGGAAAAAGAAAAATAATAATTTTCATTCGTGAATAATGGTATCTATATACGATCGAAACAAAGTTCGATCTCTAACTAATCCAAGTGAGAAGAAAATAAACTTTTCTTTTGCAGAGAAAGCATTTGGTGCAACTTTTCATCGAGTTCCACTCTGTTGCATATTACTCGGAAATCGTCGTATTTCGGTGTATATATAGTTACGGTAGTCGCCCCGTAACCGGTTATTTTCACGCCATGGAAGTAGCAATCGGCCGATCCCTGATTATCGCTATTTACGACTAACATATTACTCGTTCCACCGTTGCGACACTGTAATTACCAGCCACGACTGCGTCATTAGGAAACAACATCGTTTATCATATCTGTTCTCCTAAAACGAAAGATTCGATACGACAAGACGGAACTGCGAGAAAAAGAAAAAATAAATACGTTTCACGCGCTTTAGAGATAATTTCAAAACGAACGATCGAAAAACATCGTACCATGATAAATAATTGGAACGTCAATTAACTCACTCCTACAAGTTTTCACACAGGCTGATCCCCGTGTGCGCATACACGGAGATCTTATTTGCGGAATAGAATTCGGATTTCGCAAGGAAAAAATATTGTCGTCGATCTCTCTCGACTAATGGGCAGGTCGCCTGCTGTGCTGTTTTATGGGACAATGCGAAGTGCCAGACACACGTGTCCGTTTCTGTCGACGAGCACGATGACGCCGCACGACGCGCGTTCCTCGTCTCTTCGGCTTCCATCTGCCATGAACTGCTGAATCCTTTCGTTGAGATCGAGCCGATAAAAAAAAAAAACCTCGACGATCGTGTTGCGCTTATTCGAAATGATCTCGTGAGCTTCTCACGGAAACGACGAATTCGGTTACGTTGAACGCTTCTTCCGCAAGTATCCTATCGTTGATAGCGCGGCACAGCTTCTTCACAGGAATTTTAGAGGAGTGTACTTTCGAAGTACTTGAGAGTGCTTGCGACGAAAATGAGAAACCAAGTCGTCAAGTGTTTTAGCAAATTCTTCGGAGTCGGTCGACACACCGAGGATGAATGTATTACACGATCACGATGCTTCATCGTCTAGTAAGATATTCCTTAAGTAGATTTTTAATTAAACCATGTAAGCGGAGATAGCGAGGAGCGATGCAAAACTGGAATCCAAATATTATGCATTCGAAATCCCAGCAACATTGATGCCATGTGTGGATAAATAGTTGTTTCATTGTGTCGGTGTCGCATTATGTTGGAAAATTTCTATCTATAACGCTAGGAAGTACATCTTCTCTAATTAGCATGATAATCTTGTCATAATATTCTTCCAGCAAAGTTTAAATGAATGATATCAGAGATGGCAAAACGAAGCTGGAATTCGAATATTGTTTATTCGAAATTCATGTCGATGCGATAAATAACACAGTTCGGTGTCGTAACGATTCAGCTAATAGTTTATATGTATTCCCCTTAAAAGTTTAAATAATATACCTAAATAATGATACATATAGTAAAGTTGCATAAAGCTGGAATTCAGATACGTGTGAATGAACAATTGATTCATTTCAATCAATACATCTAACCCAATATCTAACGCTAAAAAAATATGTGATAAATCGTGTGATAATTAATTTAACATCAATAATAATATAATCGCAAATCTGGATTATGATTAGCTTTGTTGCGTTTATATATACCTGCGTATTATTACAAAAACACGCAGTAAATTACCTTTATTATATTATTGTATAAAATATAATTAAGATTTTTCTTTTTTTATATCTTTTTTAATCTCGCGTTTAGCAAGATGTCAAGCGTAAGATTGCAAAAAGAGCGCTTTATAACAATTCGCGTGTCTGAAATTGTGCTTTATATGGACAAATATTATTCTCCCAGAACAGAATATTTATTCAACACAGTAGAATTCGATTAACATCTCGTGATGTTGTCAGGCAGTTTCGCGATATGTAGAAAATTTGCAGATAGAGAGAGTTGTGTACGGATACGAGCTGCCGCGACTCACGTTCAGTTCGAACACCCCATAAAGGGATCACGTAAAGCGTAGGCGAAACATCGCACTACTACGTCGTATCGGCCAATGAAATATAACAATTGCAGCCGCCGTTTTCCGTCCAAACAATCTGAACTTGGAGTATCAACGCCGTCCCTCACCAGTGATTACTCCTAATCATTTAGATATAAAGATTTCTTTGGATTTCCCCTCGTCGACAGGCCAGGATCATAATTATACTGCTTGTTAGTCACGCAATTAAATTCCATTACGGAGAGAGATTATTGCACGGTGAAAGAAAAATGCCACTCGGTTGGCACTAGCCACAAAAAAAATAAAAAGAAAACGTAGATATTTTTTTTATTTTTCGGCTGTGATACGTGTCTGTGCCTGAGGTGCGTGTGAGTGAAAGAGACCAAAAAAATTGGTCTATGTGTCGTCCACCTGAAATGCATTATGCACAGTAAAAAAGCGTTCGCAACGATGGAAGCAAGTCGATAAATCGTAGCTGCACTAATACATTTTAGTTATGTGTTGTTGCGCTTCCTCGCCGCATTGCAGGTACATATATATATGTACATATATTGTAATCGATCTATAATAAAATATTGCACAGAAATAAAAGCGTTACCGTATGTACGATAGTTAAGAGCATCCACAAAGATCTGTGCAATGAAACGTGTCTTTCACGAGAAAGGATCATTTCATCGTTTACGAGTAAATTGATTCCTATTTCAATCCTTCCATTTGGAAATATTAATAATATCGATTATGATAATAGTGATTATTCACTTTAATTTGATAATAATAATTCCACTTGTCCTTATCTCTCTCTCTCTCTCTTTTATATACGCACAAAATATTATCGAGATAGAAACATATAGAAAAATGCTGTAGACTGAAAATTTTGTCGCATGTTTCCACACATACAGTGTGCCTAAGATAACTTTCTACAAGAACTTTTTCTAGCGCGAAAGTTTACTTAGTTTAAACTTTTTTATTGGATCACGAATATAGATATTATTAATTGATTTCTTTTTTTCGCATTTCAAGGTTTTGTAATATTTATAATAATATTATATTATCAATATTACATAATTATAATAATTATATAATATTTATAATTTTTGATATTTCTAATATTTCTCGCTTATTTTTTATTTCACGCGCATGTTTGTTAAATAAGTCTTAGCGCTTTGCGTCCCAATGGAATATACAAAGAGACTATTAACATCAAGGACGATTCGACGATTAATCTAACGCACCGTGCAATCTTGATTCCGAGCTCCAAAAATCATGTTGCAAAACTGCATTTCGCCGCAAGTAAGAATAAATTAAATATATTCCACTTGGGAGCTACACCTTTCCAGATTTTAAAATAAAACTTCTCTCTGCCTCTATCTTAAATTTCAAGATTTTCATTGAAAAAATAGTAAGTGATAGGACTAGTTTAGTGATGGACTTTTGATAAAACTGTAGAATCCATATTTTCTTAGCAAAGAAAATTGATGGAAAAATATTATTTACTTTTATCGTGCTTAATTTAATATTAATCTAAAATTTTGTTTAAATATTCTACAGTTTTTATAATTCAAAATGCTCGGCATCTGCTATTTTGATATAAAATTAATTTCTTTTGAGAAAAAGAAAGGAACTATACATTAATTATCATTGCATAGAGCAATGACAGATCAAATTAAAACTTACCTTTCTTTTTTTTTTATCAATTAAAAAAGTTATTTAATAATTTCTTTAAAATATAATAAAGTTAAAACTGTTGTGTATATAAAATATAACAAATATCCAAGTGAAAATAGCTCATTACTATTTACATAAATATGATTCATTAAAGATAGCATATATAAAAGCATAAAAAAGATACAAATTAGCACAATAAAACTTATTACAAATATATATTAGTCAATTTTTTTAAGGTTAATCTCAATCTGGAATAAAGGATACCTTTAACAGGTTTTTTCTCATATTTCCCTTAGGAAGTAACATTATATAATTTAATGAGAAATTATATATGATTTTATTCACAGTAGAAAAAGCTACATTGTCCTGCCTAACTTTTTTTATTTAATTTAAGTAAAGTCAAACAGAACCAGAGATAAAGTCCGTGCGGTTCATATCTTATGGAGGACGCATGAAGAGATGTTTTATAATGCAAATCTATTTCGTTTGCATCAATGTTTTTATAAATTTCTTTATTTTTCTAAATTCGGGTTTATAAACTACTTACCGTTAAATATAAGATTCTGAATATATATCATAGAAAAATCATAATATAGAGAAAATATGAATATATAAAGATACATAAATAAAGATTCTTCACAAAACGCTCAGAAACACGACAGACAATTAAATTTGTCTGTATAATAGAATCACAATAATTTTTCCTCCAAAATTATGAACTAATTTTATTACGTGATTTATAGAGCATTACCTTTTAGATCTTAGACACTTCAGAAACTTCTTTCTTCTTTACTCTGTTCTCTCTCTCTCTCTCTCTCTCTCTTACTTTCTCTTTCTCTCTCTCTCTCTCTCTCTCTCAGCTAAAATGTACGACGAGAGTTAAGAGGCGATTGAGAACAAAGATGACCGAGCAGTGAACCAAGGAGGACACTTCATCAGTGATGGAGAACAATGAAATGTGGGAGCAGAAAAGTTAGCTGCACACCATTGTATAAAATCCCTTGAGCAGGCCGAATCTGTTCTTGACATTTAACACACACTGTCTAAGACCCTGCAACATACATCAAGTTCCCTCTCACTGTACCTAAATAATTTTCCACCGATTACAAATTGCATCCATATTCAACTTCTTATCCTCGACAGTTATTATCTGCCAAATTACAAGTTTGAATATATACTTTACGCAAATATCTCCCACACAATGACAGTATTTGCTTTTAGTTGCAGATAATGCTCTGACAAACTTGCAGATTTTTATCTAATAACAAACTGATAAAAACCTTTACGATTATTTGTCTCAGGTTTTAGTTTTCAAAATTAACATACATATCCAAATTAAATTGTCTTTGATATTTTGCACAAGTTTTCTCTTACATCTGTTTATTTTCAAGTATAATTTATTAAAGTTTTGCGATTTTCAATATTATCTCTGTAATTAAGTGTTGTATGTACTCATCAAAATACCTGCGACTGAAAGGAAATGCAGTAGTTGTGAAACAATGACATTAAATCATATTTCTTTTGGAAAAGATTTTTAATTAATTATAAGCGAAGCCTTCTCTCTATCATATTCTACAAGTACGTATTACGATTAAGATTACACAGACAACTCCAAAAAGTAAATATTATTTATATATTTCATATATAATAACTCCAAAATGTGTAAATATATATATACATATTTAAGAACGGAAAGAGAGTTAAACAGAAATTTATTAATATTAAGCGCCAACACATGACCAGAATCTGAATGAAGACCCTGCGTGCTTGAGCGAGAGGTAAAGATAACTTTCACAACATAAATACTTATCTATCTTTAAAATAGTATTACATTTTATCTTTCCTTTCTCTCAATTTTTTCCAATTATTTTCTTTACTATTGAAAATAGGTTATATTCGAGCCTTTGTCGATCCGTCGATTTTTTAAATCGTATCCTAGTGCATCGATGCCAGAAATCGATAAAAATTCAGAAATTATTACCTCAGTTGAATTCTTACACATACTTTCGTAACTTTTCAGGCTTATTTTTTAATACCGTCTGCATCGAACTCGGGAAAGGCTCGAAATTTTTTAAGACTCTCCACGTGGTCTCTATAAATACACTGCACCATTTTTCACGCACTTTGTAAGGAAGAATGGAGCAATTAATGCCCGAAATATCTCTCCATATTACACGGTTGATTTTATTCCATGCTCTTACCTCTCGCTCAACGTGTATGCGTGTGTGTAAACATTGTAAATGTGCGCGAGTAATAAAATTAAGCAACGATAAACAAATATAACACGTGCGAAATTTCCCGATTTCAATAAAAATTCGCGATGGGCTCGGTCTTTATTTACGGAAATTAATATATATTAATAATAATTTAATGCGTCACACTGTGAATGTCGAATGTCCCGTAACGGAAAAGTGAAATCGCAAAATTTCGAGGATTCTAATACGAACATGTGCACAGAACTTTTTTTTTTTTTTTTTTGAAAAACACGCGATAACTTCGACGTCTGTTTTGCGTCGCGTTACCCAATAATCCGCCATTGTCGATGACGCGGGTTTCGGGCGAGATTATCGGGCAAGGATGAAATAATCGGCGCACACGCCGGGATATTCTATTCGACTCACCGAGATGGTTACGCGGAAGTGAAGCGGGTTTCATGAAGGAGGACGCCGGCTACAAATGACGAAAACAATTTTGTGGACGCGACGAATTGCGAACGAATCCCGCGCTTCGATGAATCCGTGGACCGTGGAAGAAGAGTGCGTCGTAATGGCTGTTCGCGCCGTGCGCTTGGTCGTGCGAGCCCCGTGACGTAAGCGGAGCGAGCCGAACGTAGCCGAACGGTTGTTCGGGCGCGATCGGCGCGTGTCGGTGACGTCACGCGTGCGCTCGGCGATCAGCCGGGCCCGCCCGAACTGTCACGAGCGCCTCGGTGTTGTTTCTATGGTTGCGTTATCGTACACATCTCCGTGCGTTCTGCGTCGATCGACGAAGAGGTTAGGTCAGTTTCTCCGGCGGTATCGCTCGAACGTTGTGCTTTCCGTAAGTTAAAAAGGTTAGGTTTGTTCCTTTTAGCTGAACTTTTTTTTTTTATTTCTCGCTTTTCCTTTCTCTCTCTCGTACATTTAAATATATAGCTATATCATTCTATCCGTTCTAATTCAGCCGAAAGGAACAAACTCCATTGGTTAACGCACCGGCGATACTCGCGTCCATTGTTGTGGGTGATCATTTGGAGTTTTGGAGCGGCATAGAACGAAAATGGCGATGGCGACGAATCAAGTCAAGGGCAGCGGATGGCCACGACGAGCGAGCAACAGTTCGTTCGAGGGGAAAGTCGTGCAGAATCAATCGGTCACCATAAACAGGACTGTAAATTTGTAAGTGGCCACATAATACACGACGTTACCTTACACGATATTTTTAGAATTGATATGTCTAAACTGCCTCTTTCCTCTGTAGGACCGGTCAATAGAACGCGATTATAAGCCATTTATAACGCTAATTAAAATTATGCTCTCTTTTAAAACCATTTCGTTGTATTTTGCGCAATGAATAATCGCGAAGCGGCTATTTGTTTTTTTTTTTTTTTTTAAATCGAGATCCCAAGATTTTCAGCAATTCGTGTCCAATATTTTTATATGCGAGTCTATGCATTTTATTTATTACTGTATAAATGTATTATGAATTAATAAAGAGAGAGAATGTTGAGGGACTTGCGAGATTTACATAAATAATTGTATTATATATACAATTTGTTTAAAATTCTCAAATTTTGAGGTTCATAGTACATGTGTCTTACTCGCAAAAGCTATTATTTGAAATGTATCAATATCTGATTCATACTCAACATCAAGTTTTATTTCTTTTTACAATGTTTGTAAACTAAATCTACTTGTGCAACTATTGTCCTTGATCTATCTCTTGCATCCATAATATGAATTGATTATTGGTTCTTAATATGCGTGCGATAATAAAAGAAATTTCTATTGTGTCTACTTTTGGTTTCGATTGTTAAAACGCAGAATATTTTAAGATCTTGTGCACTATAAATTGAATGAAGTTGTGACAAAACTCTTTTCTAAGTTTGTATTTACAATTAGTGATGCCCACACAACGCTAGGAAAATCCCATATATACTTTCCCCATTATTTCACTCTTGCATTCTATACTTTATGTAAAATATGATATATCTATATGTATTATATGTATATGTGTATGTACTACCTTGTGTGAGGTAGTTTATATCTATATATGTATATATCTAGATTTATTTTATATTTTAAGATAGTACGTATAATGTATATATTGTGATTATTTTGGCTAATTTGTTATAAGAGGGTAATGAGAGAAGAAGTTACTTAAACACAATTGTATATGAGATTTATGTAACATTATAAATGACACATCATCTAAATGATCATTTGTGTTAAGTGATTATATGTGCATCTATAATGCTACAATTGCAATGGTTTAAGTCATATTAACAAAAAAAAATTGTTATGGAATATATATTTACAAATATATATATCAATGTATTTCAGTAACATGCAGAGAAAGTTTTGCATACATTTTTATTAAATATTAATAGCTAATCTTTGATTTAGTCTCTTTCTATCATCATAAAAACTTTCATTTTATTATCTTTTTTAAACCTCACATGCAATATATCATTACAATCATCACATAACAAAAATATTCTATAAATTTTATATATTAGGTACGTTTAACTGAACACACACACATACACATAGACTCAAAATTTTATGGAACAATAACTTTAGTTCACGTTTTTCAGTTGAACGTACCATATATATATATAAGGAGAAATTTGAAAAAATAATTAATAAATTATATAGAAACAGATAATTTCACAAAATAATTACAAGACAAGTAAAAGTGAAAAAAACTTTAGAAATCTAAGAATATAACAGAGTATCAATTAATATTCATCAATTATTGATTATTATTTAAAAAATACTTGTGGAAATGTGGTTGTAATGATACAAGAAGTTATATTTGTTGTATAATTAATTTGATTGTACCAAATGTAAAAGTGAACCCGAATTTTAAGTACATCAATGTGTAAAAATGTTTTATATATGCGTATGTAAAGATTTAACATAAAGCGAAAATTTTATGACGAATAAACTGCTATTATATTCATATGAAATGTAAATATTATACATGTATATTATACATTGCAATATTAGTATTTCGCTCTATGTTTTATAATTATGTTTAAATTGTAGCATAAGTCAGGGAATCGGAAATTATTATTAAATATGTAAAGGAAAAAGTAAAGTAAAAATTAAAAATTTATTTGTATTAAAATTCTGAGTTAAGAATATTTTATTACAAAATTTTGCATATCTGAGATGCAAAGTATGTTTATTAACAAAAATATATTTGAAATCAAAATTAGAAAAAACAAGCATTAATTAAATCAATTAAATATTCTATTTGATAATAATAAAGGCTCTTTTTGATAATTCAAGTGACTTTTTCTATAACTTAAATGTCTATATTCTATATCTGTTGCTTACAATTACAAAATAGTATAAATATTATTTACATTAAAATATGAAAATTAATACTGAAAGTAGAAAGAAAACTTATTTAAATTGTTACATTGTACTTATATAGTTTTGATAAATAATTGAATATTGTAATACCGCATCAAGTTGTATTTGAAGAAACTGGGTAATTACCGATGGATTAAGTTAAACATACAAGAGCCTAACAAAAAAATACAACTCATTTATCATAGATATCCTTTGACAAACTATACATTTGGAACAAAAGAGCCACTCTTCGAGAAAGATCCGTCAGTACCAGCGAGATTTCAGCGTATGAGAGATGAATTCGACAAAATCGGCATGCGGAGAAGCGTAGAAGGCGTCTTACTGGTACATGAGCATGGATTGCCACACGTTCTCCTTCTGCAACTTGGCACAACATTCTTCAAATTGTAAGTTACAAGAATATTGCATAAAATTATATAATGCATGGCAATTAAATTGCACAAATGTGGAAGCATACATTTTGAAACAAATAAAGTAAAACTAAAATATTTTTTAACATACATAAAAAGAAAATATATATACTTTTATATTTATTTAATTTTTCTATTTATTCCCTGTCAAAATATATATTTACATAAATATTCACAACTTAGTGAATTTAAAATGTATGTCTTTTCTTGTTGTTCCAGGCCTGGCGGAGAACTCAATGCAGGAGAAGATGAGGTAGAGGGCCTAAAACGGCTCCTTACAGAGGTAACAGTTAGCACGACGCCTTACGCTGCCTTACAGGCTGGCTAGGAGTGGCACTTTTATATCGTTAGATTGTAACAATGTCTTTATAAATATCATCATTATTGTATAAATCTTGCAACCGTTTGTAGAACTTATGTAACCGGGCCTGTAGCTCCATATGCGGTCTTGTTCTTTTATTCTTATAATATTTTGTACTTTTAGCGTGCTGCATGCCCGGACACTTTAATGTTGATAATTCATGAAAAGATCGCTCGTTATTTATTGTATCTGGTTGGCTAAGAACATTGTTCTTATTCTCATTGTGTATGTGTTAGCACAGAGAAACAGAGAAGAGACAAAAATAGAAGAATGTAAAATAGTGACAAGAAGACTGTATATACAAGTGACGCAAATGTTTTTCTTAAAATTTGTAAGCTATAAGAAAATTGATCATATATCAAAGAATTCAGAATCTCATTGCGAGAAAAAATCGGCACAATATGTAAAAGGATTTATTACAGATTTATTCGCAATTGTCAAATTGTAAGACAATAAACTTGAGATTTGTAATCTCTGCCATAGTCTTGACCAAAACTACTAGTATATGAGCAACAATTGTTTCGTTTAATTAAGTATTCATATATAAATACCATAGGTGAAAAGAAATGTACGTGTATTTTTGAGAAATACCAATATCAACTTTTGATTTCAAAATAAATTTATTACATATTAGTCGTCGATAAACTTGAAGATTGTTAGAATCGATACTATTAAGTGTACTCGCCGTAAATGTCTCGAAATGTAATAAAATGTATGCAACCATGTTCTTAGTGGACTGACCGAAGAAGAATGTATTTTATCTCATAGTTTATTCGAAATTCAGTAAAGCACAGTATCAGACGAAAAATGGGATTGATTTCTAGACTTTTGGACGGCAGGATGGAGTGAAGCAGGAATGGGTTATAGAAG
>NW_021848922.1:332068-362599 GCF_003651465.1 Formica exsecta | reverse complement strand
GGAATGGGTTATAGAAGATACAATTGGAAACTGGTGGCGTCCAAACTTTGAGCCACCTCAGTACCCATATGTACCGCCACACATCACAAAACCAAAGGAGCACAAGAGATTATTCCTGGTACAGCTGCAAGAAAAAGGTATGGCAACAAGTCAAAGAAATTTATTGATCTATAATCTAAATTGATCTCATGAATGCATTTAATTAAATTTTCTTTATATATTTAGCTCTCTTTGCTGTACCAAAGAATTACAAATTAGTCGCCGCACCATTGTTTGAACTTTATGACAATTCACAAGGTTACGGTCCCATAATTTCATCTTTGCCACAATCACTGTGCAGGTAAGTCCAAATAAAATCTGCTTTATATTGTACAAAGAAATAAAGACATAGTTTTATAAAATAATTTTTATGTTTCAGATTTAATTTCATCTATATGTGAAGCTAGAATTAGACAAATTTGGCGTATTTTGTTCAATTTAACAAAATCTACTACAAATTTGATAAATGTATGTATGAGATGTATGATGGATGATACTTGATCTGTGGTTTATGTATGTATAATATATGCATTGCATTGCGAGAATTAAACTATGTTTTAAGTAGTATTTATATAACCCATCTATCATTTCATCAACCTTTGTATATGAATGTAAATTTATTTTATTTTATTTTTTTAAATAATACAATGAGAGATGTACGAGATAGAATGCCACAATAAACATGTATAATAGTCTGACACAATTTTCATTAATTTTTAAACATTTTTATTAGATTAATTTCTAAATAACTAATTGTAAATGTAACTAATTGTCAAAATAGCAATTTTAGAATAATCTTCGTACAGTTCTTATAATGATTATAGAGTATTACACTATTATGTTATAAAAGATCACGAAGCAAACAATGTATATTTTCCAAAAATAAGATCTGAAAATATTTTCTAAAAAAAAATTATATTATATAGTATTAATAATTTTTATTTCTGTTATAATAAAAAATACACCTTTTAATTCAAAAAAATTCGTCATTTTTTTGATAATTGAATGGATTTATCAAAGGTAACTATTTAATATATGATAATTTTCAATATCATCGATATTGCTTTGAATACAATTTTATTATATTTTAAACCCCAAATATATTAAGAAATGAAATAAATGGCAATATACATTATTTTACCATTATTTTAATTTTAATTTTAATATTTGAAAACAAAAAAAAACATATTTAGTTATATATAAAATCACAAAAAAAAATTTTATATGTAGAAAATTATTAATTATTCTTGTCTTTGTTTATTATTTATCACAATGTTCTGGTACAAGTCATTTATTTTTTTTTTTAAATACATATTGATATATACTAAACATATATAAAAATATAACAAAATTATATTATTATGTATTATTATGTTTTCCACTTTTAATATAAAAAATATATATTACGATTGTAAGCTTTACATTTAGAAAAATATAATTTATGTATCTTATATCGAATCACATTTGTGTGTGCATTCTGTCAAAATTAAAAATTCCATCGATAAATCTATTTTTTTAATTGTATTTTCTGCCTGTTTTTTGATACTTTATTGTGGTATATATGTTCTTTATACCTTTTACATCTTATCAATAATTAAATTTATATCTTATCAATAATTAAATTTATATCTTATCAATAATTAAGTTTATATCTTATCTGATTGACATCATTTTTATATCTTATCTGATTGAAATCATTTTTTGTTAATATCTACTGTATCTTTTTTATGTTATATAATATTTTCAGGAAATTTGTTTTAGAACATGTAATAACTTTTATTCCTATCGGTTCTTTCTCTCTTCAAATGTGCAAAGTATAAAGAAAATACAATTAAAAGTAAAATTTAATGTATATATAGTTATATATTGTATATTGTATTTATATGTATATATAGGAATATTCCCAAATTTATTATATATTTTCATTCAGTTGCTAATATTTTTGCGCCCTCAATTCCATTTTAATTGGAATGAGTGCTAGGCACTAGCTGAGTCTGCGAGTAAAATAAAAATCACACAAAATAGGAAAACTTATTTTTGTTTTTCGCATAAACTTTTTATGTAGCTTGTTAATATATTCCATTATCTTCTCCTACTAACAATAAGTAAAAATAAATAGTACATTGGAGAGATGGAAAAAGAAAGTTTTCAGTATGATTTCTTGGGGAATAGATCATACGGATCATATGGATTTGAAAATAATAGCTGTTTGCTCCATAGTATAAAGTTCAGTGGTCTTGATACCTAACACTATGTAGTCCCTAATAGTACATGGTTCTAGTTTTATGAAAAGGTATGCACTCCAATCCTTGAGCGTACTCTCGCCGGTAATCCCACAAGAAATGATCGATGACGATCGCGTTGACAGCCGTCTTCGGATCTAGATCCAATTTTGGATCGGCCACGATCAATCTTCGTACCTCGTCGCAAACTTGCTCGACCTGATACCCAACACTATGTAGTCCCTAATAGTACACAGTTCTAGTTTTATGAAAAGGTATGCGCTCCAATTCTTGAGCATACTCTCGCCGGTAATCCCACAAGAAATGATCGATGACGATCGCGTTGACAGCCGTCTTCGGATCTAGATCCAATTTTGGATCGGCCACGATCAATCTTCGTACCTCGTCGCAAACTTGCTCGACCGCTTCGATCGAGCAAGCACGTATCTCGACCTCCTCCTTGCTGCCCTGCTTCAATGGCACATCAGACTCAAGTTTGCTCATGAGCGAATCGCTGTAGCGCATAGCGCCGAAGTGTACGAGAACCTGGGGGATACGGTAATCGGCGAACATCACAATACTGTCTATATCGTGGAATTCACCAAGCCCGCGTCCCTCGAAGCAGGCCCATATGTCGCCTATCAGTATCTGAGCTCTCTTGTAGATGCTAATCCTGTGACCCTCGTAATCCGCCTCGTCCCGGTACGACTCGAATTCGTTGACAATCAGCTTGAGTAGCTTCTCTGCAGAACCTTCGCACGACCTGATGCATTCCGCGAATGTACCTTGATATTTATCCAGCAAAACCTTGCCGGCCTCGTGCAGATTCTTAATTCTGTCCTGTACGAGCGGAATGTCAGTCTCACCGTCGTCGCCTCGGAAAATGATCTCAGCGTCCTGTTGCGTTATCTGCGAGTAATACTTGGGATCCCACATCGGCTTCCCTTCATCGATGGCTCTTTTGACAGCGGCGCAGAACGCAAAGTATCCGGTTTCACCGTCGACCTTCCACTTCTTCGCGCCCGTCTCGGTCCAGAATGAAAAGTTCAACGTATCCAGGACGAATATCCAATCCGCCGCCCTAGGATCATCAGGCTTAGGATGAAATTTGATCTGCGTAAAATTGCCAGGGCGAATCTTACTTGTTTTGATACCGTCGAGGACCGCGGACGCCAATCTCTTGATACCTTCCTTCTCGATGAATACGTCCTTCGCCAAACCGGCGACTAGCTTCCCGGACTCTTTCGGCATCAGAACCATGATAAATCTTGTCGGCTGGATTGCCGTTTCAAACTGTATCTAAATGACTGCGAGATGATTGCAAAAATGCAATTCGCTCTGTTAAAATGCCTGTCTAAACGGCAACTGCTCTGGAGCTGATAATACCGGTCGATTTCGAGCCTCGAGAGTCAAGTGACATCATCAACACTTGACTGGGATGATGAAAATACGACGTCTTGTGTAAACTATAAAAAGAATACAATTTTGTTTTTTTTTTTTCTCATACTGTTAATAATAATAACAGATAAGATATCATGAAAAATACCAGTTTGTTTGCGAAGCGTCGATAATGTAGATAGTGTCGTCGCGAGGATATATAAATTAAAATATTATTTCAGAATTATAAGTATGATGCAATCATTGCATCAAGATCCCCGAGAACAGCGGCAATGACTTATTATTCCTGTTTATGTCAACATTCCACATACATATAATTATCTTCGTTCCCATCGGGTCCACTTGACATCTACAGGCGATTGCGAATCTCTTACATAAAAGATAATAAATAATAACACGTATAAAAAAAAACACATATTTTTCTTTTTTACGAATTTATTTTAAATTTTCATATTGACATTTAATAATTGCTCTATTAGTATATTTAATTGTTCTCTATTTTTAAAATTATTAACTTTCTTAGGATATTTAGAAGAGCAATTATTTTGCCAAAAAAATCAATAGAAAATGTTGATTAAATTCTTTGATATAAATTTATAAATATAATAGAGCTGTTATATTACATTTGAATATTTGGTTGGCTGCTGAGCAATAGTTCCAACAGACTGATAGATGATGACATCACTTATAAAATGATTAATTTATTAATTTTTAATTAAAAAAATGCAATAAATTTTTAAAGTAATGATGGAACGATGAGGAGCAATTAAGGAGCAGTCGTTTTATGTGGGACATAGTTGCAGAAAACTATTAGAAATATGTTTTTCAATGAAAATTATAGTTTTTTGTAAATATTTCAAAAAATATTAATTTTAAAAGGGGAGCAATTGTTGCTTCTGATGGAGCAATCGTTTGAGCTATTGTTTATTTAAAAATTTAATCTTCCAACGTCAACTTATTTTCGGTCTGTTATTGGTTGCACTAAAGGCCGCTGCACATGAAAAAATTTAATCATAACCGCAAGATCGTAAACAAATCAACCAATCATAGTCGAAATTTTTATTACGTTATTAGAATGCTTGATTGTGATTGGTCGATTTGCTTATGGTCTTGCGATTACGACTAAAACTTTTTCATGTGCAATAGCCTTAAATACGTTCTGAATACAGGCCTAGGCCTCTACTTCTACTACGCATACTCGAGATTTATCACAACACTGTATTGGAGACCCGCGAAATAGAGGTTTGGTTACATTGAAGACGTCATAAATTTGAAGTTACATCTGATAAAACGGTTTTCTTATACGAGACAATATCAAAGTTGTGTAAATTACAGTACTTGGTTTTCCGCATACGACGGGTATAATTTGTGAATTTTATTAACAATTTTATAAAAATGGACGAAATGCGTGAAAAAGTTGAAACGTGGAGGAAATTAATACAATCGGAGAAATTACGAGATGCATTAGAGGATATTCAGGTATGCTTTTCCTCGTTTAATTTAAGTTATCTATAAACATTATCTCATTTTTAATCATTTTAGATGAACATTCGTGTGCGACCAGACAGCAAATTGAACGAGAATATTTTTAAATTACTCTTACACTTGTGTCGTACAGCAGACAAATGTCGAACAGTGGACAAACCAAACTGTGAAACTGGAAAGGAAATAGCTGAACTAACTAAATTGCTTTGCTCATTATTAATTAATGTACCTGATGGCAACAAGTTTATCAAAGTTTTGTTTAAAATTGTTCATTGTTTGATATCTTTAAATCTGTATAAGGATGCAGCAAAAATCTGTTGCTACCTGCAGCCTGGCAGTTTGTATAATCCTCAAGATGACACTATGAATCTTCTAACAAAAGTATTATCCTTATGGCATACTACTGCTAACAATATGTATGTAACTTTTACCAATAAGTCTTTAAATACAGAAAACTATAACAATTTAAAAAGTATTATAAAATATGAAATCAAAATAATTCCAATTGTACATAAAAATTATACAAAGCAGTTGATTAGCGTGATAAGCTTACATTTAGATAAAATAATATCAGTTGACAAAGAAAACAAATATTTTGATGACTTTTATAAACATATATTGGAATATTTAAAAGAAACACAGTTGTATTTAGACAAGAATGAAAAATATATAATATATTGGCATATACTTCGTATCATGTGTCATGTAATATGTAGGACTATTGATATGTCTAATATCAGGTGTACAATGAAAATATTTGATGAATTATTTAGTTATTTCAAGTCTCTTCTAGTAGAAGATCAGGAATGTTATCAGTGCTTTCAACAATTTCAAAGCTTTTGTACAACACTTTTAGTGCCAATAGAGAATCTTGTGAGCAACAGTGCCAAAAATATACAAGATGTTGTTTTTTGTCAATTAAATATTGCGCAAAAATATGGTTACACAGAAGGCCTTAAATGGAATGCATTGATTCTTGGAGAAATAATTGAATCTATGTTTAAATATTGGGAAACTTGCATAGAAACTAACGAACATGTGTTAAAGCAATTACTTGATACTGGCATCTTGTTGGAAACAATGAACTTATTTCTACATATAGATGCGGATGAATTTTATATTAAACGAGTGTCAATTGAATGCAAATGGTGCTTCAACAAAATATGTACAGTTAAGAGAGATTTATATAATGCTATAATAATGAAATGTAAATGTGTCAGTTTATTATGTAAATATCATGTTAAAAATATGCCAAAAAAAGTGTGTGTTCTTGCCAGAGAAACTTTAGAGCAAAATGTCAAACGGATTATATGTGAAATGGAAGAATGCAAATGTAAACGCTGGATACGTTTGTGGAACACATGTCGTACTTTAATCTATAATATGGGCATATTATCTGAGCATGTTTATGAGGAAAGTGCATGTTTATACTCCTTTTTATGTGTTTCCATCTTTCAATTTCAAGTAATTGAATCAAACTCTGAGGATCTTGAAAATATTGTTCCATTTGCATTAAGCAAATTAAGTGTTATGCATTATAAGAATGGTATATATAGAGAAGCCATGACTGCATCCGCATTGAATGCCTTGTTAACTTATGATCAACCGAATACAAAAGCTTTCCTTATGTGGACGACCATCAAAAAACACGTTTCTGAGAAAATTGCTCAATTAACTATGCTGGACTGCCTAAAAAATGATAAAGACAAGATAAAGAATGAACTAGGTTTATCAATTGACATGGCCAAGTATGATCTCGTTAAGTTATGCTTGCGTGAAGCAAAAAGTTTGCTAGAAGGGAGCATTTCATTTACCAATGGTGTGTCGGCAATTTTAGACAAACTTAGAAAATTAAAACTAAGTAATTGTCAATATGCACACGTGGTACAATTACTAGGATATTATTTGTTAGGTTTTGAACATGACAGCTGTATTCTGAAATATCACGAGCAAATTATATCTGATTTGAAGCAGGACAAGTCAAACTCTGTGGCTCTTTTGTGTCTGGAGGCCAACTTAAACTTTTTTATATTTGTGGAGGAATTGCATGCGATGAATAAGCAAACTCAGATAGAAATGGAAAATACAAAATTTGCTCTTTATGCTCCGAAAATACCAGAACTTGTTGAAACCAAATCTCCAAATATAGTTCCTGCTTACACTATGATAAATGTTAAAAAAGCTTCCAGCCTTGTACTAAATTTACAAAAATGTCTGAAGAAATGGAAGCAACTGTTTAATCGTGATATTGTAAGTTATGATAAGACTATTTATACTATGTTAGAGATGATTATTAAAATTTTGAAGAGTTCAAAGTAATCGTAATAAAAATATTTTATTCTCAACAGAATGAGATTATCAAGAATTGGGAACCGACTCTTGTACTTCGCATATTGATAACAGCTGGCGAATATTCTCGACTATATCGTTACGAAGATTGTGAAGCTGAAGCATGGACGCTAGCGTATAAATTAGCATCAAAAATCGATGATTATCGTTCAATTATTTATGGTATATTTATTTATTTATTATAGTGATTAGTATATTAATTTATTTATAGTAAGAGAGAGAGAGAAAATATTATTTATATGGCTGATAGACTAACATAAATTCTATTATAGTCACAGGTCGTTGTATTTCATTGAGACGAATTGATTACAATTGGATTGCCATTGCTAAAGAGTATGCCATAAAGCATAGAGATTCCAAGAATGAAAATGTAACTGGCGCCATTGCTATGTTTTGGATAAGCTTAGCAGACCTCTATTTCGAATGTGGGAAGGTGAGAGACACAATAGTGGAGAGCGTACAAATATGTGTATATAATTATTCATTTTTTAGTATTATGATGCTAAGCAATTAGTCACTGAAGCTAAAAATTTACCAAGAATTTCATTTTTTGGTAATAAATCTGTGTATCTGCTAAGCTTAGATGTCATTATACGCAACAGCAGTTTATATAAAGATAATATGCAACACGAAGATTATGCTTCATACATCGTAGAGAGTCTGTTTACATCGAGATGCTTAAATCAAGATCTATTGACGAAAAAATGTAATTATAATTAATAAAATTATTTATATCCTTATTTTTTAATTCTAAGTAAAGCAAAAGTCAATCTGTATATATGTGATATTAATAAAACCATCTTTTTTCAGATAAAAGCCAGGTGGATCACCTTTTCAATTATGATGTGGTTTTCACTACGGCAGTTAATTTATCCATAAGAATAAATAGTTTATTATCCTTTCGTGGAATTAGCCCGGATTTAGTGGTACACTTAAAGTCGGCACAGAGTTTAGGCGCGGTGCTGCGTGTTGCCGAATTGCTGAAATCACTGTGTTACATCGATCTATCACGTTCGCAACTAAATGATTGCGAAGTGAAACTGCAAGGTCTTGAACACATGTTGGGCGTCGAGACGTTTCAGTCATCGATGAATGTTGAACCTGTCAAACAAACGTCTCCTTATCTCGCTGTGACTCCTACGAAGGTTGTAAATGATCCTATCAGAGATATACCTCAGCATGGCGCCTCGCCAATACTCAACAAAAGAGTCTTCGACATGCCGAAATTTACGCTGCACACAAATTGCGATTGCCATATGTGCGGCAATGTATCATATCAATATTTGGTGTTTGCTGCCACCTATATCAGGGCACAGCTGTATGCCTTGCAGAATCAAGTCACGATAGCGCTCGAACACTTTTACAGTGCTTTCGAAATAAGGCAGAGACTGTTTAAGGAAGAAGAGTCTGCTTTGCCTGAAAACTGGCCTGATGATGAAATCGGCGTGAAGAGATTCTCTTGGCAAGCCCGATTCTACATCATCGATTATATTCATCTATTGATCGATTTCTGTTACTTTCTGAAGACAAACGTAACATCGAAACAACAGAATGCGTCTGATATCGCCAATTTAACAATCAATATATGTCACAAGTATAAATTAGAAGGACATCCCGTCTACATGTCGGTTAAAGAATTAATATTGGACAATGATTTTCATCCAATATTGGAATCTTTAGATTGTTTAAGTATGTATTCTTAAATATGTAACATTTTCTATATCGAGATCTAGATTCGGGGGAAGATTTTTATATAACAATTTCTTTGTTGCAGAGTTTACAGTCCCACAGCCAGATGACATTGATGTAACCAAGTATACGAGAGCTCGAATTAACTCCTCAAACGTTTGTGTTACCCCATCTGTTCAGAATCATCCCAAGAAACCTCTCTCGATTCGACGTAGAAAGAATCCAGTAGCTTTGAAGATAGCTAAAATCAATATAAATTGGAGCGACGACGAAGATGAAGATAATTTATCACCACCATTATCCACGCGCTCAACTAGAAAATCCAAGTTTCCAGGTGCAAAGTTAGTGACGAGAAAAATTTTGGAAGATCTATCTGATAACGATAATTCAGATATACAAGATTCTGTACCAAAAAAAATAGAATTGGAACATGACCTAAATGGAGACGAAAATAGTACACAGGGAAAATCGATAAAAGATATTATGATTAAAGTGACGCCTTTAGTTCCAGATATATCAGAAACATTAATGGATTTGATAGAGAAGTCAGATGTACCTGCTACAAAGGAAAATATTGATGAATTGATAGAAAAAGTGGAAAGTCTCAAGATTAACTTGAGTAAAACGCCAAGGAAAAAGAATTTTAAAGATAAAACAAAATTAACAACTGTTGATCATAATAAAAATGTAGATCGAGCCATCGAGTTATTGAAAAATGTAACAATAATTGAAAAGGCAGATGAAAGTATTGATTCTTTTACGTCAACAAAAGTTGATAAACAGATACAAGATCAGAAAACTCCACATCACGAAAAGAAATTTTTTAAAACTGGGTTATTAAAAGAACATAAAGAAAGTGCTAAATTACATCTAAATAATGAAATGCACAATATAAGAATGACAAGATCCAGTCTTAGAAGGGCTAAAGAGAAACTATGATAAATATGTATTACTGTGAAAATTGCTGTGTGTAAAACAATTATCTTACAAAACTCTGTAGAATTAAAACAATGACAGTATTTTTCATAGCATAATTAAATAATTATTTTTATATAACAAAAAGAATCGAAGACCAAAAAAAAAAGAAAGAAAGAGAAATGTGTACTATTGTATTGTATTTAATTTAGAAGATTAGAGGTTTCACATGTATTTATAAATTATTTTTAATAGGATGAAAATTAACTTTTGGGTTTTATATTTTAGCTTTTTATTATATACTTTATAAATAAAATGACTTTGTTCCAATTAAATACTCTTTCGATTTTAAACTCAATTCAATATTTTCGACACTATTTCGTATGCTTTTCTTCTCGTCGTATTTATTATTATTCTTAACATAAGTATCACACAAGTCCTTATTATTAATATACAATAAACTGTGGCGCTGTAAAAGAAATTAACATGTAGATATATGTTTACATGCATGTTATACAGTATTGTTTTGTACTGTAAAGTAACAAAAATTACAATACTCCTGTCATCAAATCATTTTGATGGATTATTATGCGTTTAAAAAATAATAAGCTTTGCTTTGATCTCTTCAAGAGACATTTGTTTTTCAGAGCATTGCATAGAAGAAAATCGTAACAGTAAGATAATTCCCTGTTTTGTACAAGTATACATAATAATACATTAACACATGAAATTAAAAGATTCAGAAAAAAATCCCAATCAGAACAAATACAATTTATCGCATAAGAGTAATAATAGTAAAGATTAAAGAGCAACAATAATTAATAAAGAGAACATGTATTTTACAGGATATGAGGCCCCTTTTTCACTTATAGTGGACTGTGTTACATGAGTGTGGACATAGGAGCTTTTTTTCTCGTTTTTCTTCTCGCGTATAAAAATAACAAAGTTATAATAACCAGAGTAATCACAGTCTATATATAAATGGCTATGATGATAATTCTAAAGCCATGGAACATTCGTTGCTTACGTCGTACTTAAGACTTAAAACCTCCGCTTCTTCCTGCGTCTTGGCCAATTCCATCAGTGCCAGAGCGCCCAGCCATTTCTTATTCTCTTCCTGTATTGGTGACTTGGCTACATTGTCCCCTGTCGTAATACCGATTATTTTCGCATCCGTTCTGTCAATGTCTTTTACAGTAGGTAGTTTTGAAACAATCTCCCCTTTGTTACCACTTGAACTACCAGCCAACATCAGCACCGTTGGTCTAGTTTCATTTTCACTGATATGAAAATTGGCTGGCATATCTTGATTCGCTATCTCTCTATGAATAGTAGTATGCTCAGTGTAGTCGAGATGAACCAATTCAGAATCTTGAGCTTTTGCAACATATTCGTTAATACTAGTTTTAAAAATACTCTGATTACTTGGCAAGGTACTGGGTGATTCTAAACAAGTCCAATTGTTTAAAGAATCATCAATCTTGTATAAATGTTTTTCTGCAACTTTAGGAGATTCGTTATTTCGATTCATGTCCCAACATATTTCAGAGGAGACATAAGAAGACACCAATTGTGCATTTGGAATAGTTAGTTCGTTCTCCATATTCGATGTAGATATATTATTGTCCGCGATGGAATTGTCGATTAACGATGTGTACCAATGTAACTCGGATGATTCTGTGGATCCGTTCAGGCTCTGCTTCTCGTCAATTTTGTATACAGATGTCGCACTGTTAGGTCTAATTTCTTCGTTTAGATCTAATTTTGCTTGTTCTAAGCAAGCATATCGTAGCCATCGTTTCTTTGGTTGTAATCTATCCAAGGGTCTTCTCAATGGCGTATTCGCCAGTTTGACACTCGAAGCTTCTTCGTCTTCGGACGTTTGCAATATCGCGCAGCATGTTTCTGTTGGATCCTCATCTTGGCTCTCTTCCTGACTATCCTGACTATCCTGACTCTCACTGCAGTATAGCCGCTGACTTGGTGGTTTGCGATCGAGATTTTCTTGTTCTCCTGCTATGTCCATCATCAGGCCTTTTCTAGATTTTATCCTCTTGTGATTCTCGGCGGTGCTCTTCCACGTCTTTTTCTTTCGTTCATTCTTCCCGGTCGGTGTTCTTTCCTCACGTTCCCTCGACATCTTGTAACGTTCCAACCATCGAGTAACATCGTGTGGCAACTCCATGTTCTCGGACACTGGTTTTAATACAAAATCATCCGATCTTGTTAGATTGGCATAAGGATGGTCAGGGCAATGTCTATTGGCATGAGTGAATCTTGTTTCACAGCCTGGTTGAGTACATAAAAATGGTTTCTCTCCTGTATGTAGTCGTTGATGAGTCTTTAATTGTCCCGATTGAGTAAAAGCTTTTGTGCATCCAGGATAATCGCATGAATATGGACGTTCTCCTGTAATTATAAGTTTTTTTATATTATAATTTATATTAAATTCATATATTATATAATATAACACAAAAGAGTGGGTCATTTATATATATAATGCATATAACAGAATAATCAATTTCTTGAATGAACTATAAATTAACGTGTGCTATATTATATGCAAATAAAAATTGTTTCGAAATTTTTTAATATCATTAAAATAGCATATCATTTTCAATATAATAATAAAACAAGAAAAAAAGATATATTTTGTATTTTATCAGTAGTTATCAATTTTTTTCAAGTTTGATTAATCCTGGATTCGTGAAAAAAAGTCTATATTACAAAAGTACAACGATCATGAGCACAAGGCGATAGATATTTTCGAGAAACACATGTTTTGATAAGGCACGCAGATGATTGGAAAACCGAAAAGCCCCGCTGTGTCCCTTTTTTGTTGTCCATAGACAAAGACGGTGTGTCGTAACAGAGCACGCGTGCACTGTTCCCCCTCTCTCTCTCTCTCTCTCTCTCTTTCTCGCAACTGCAAATATTAAAATCCGCGCGCAAGTCGCACGCCGACGCGGTCGCCGCGTCGTAATTTCGCGCGCAATCGGCGAACTTTGGCCACCCAGTGGAATCGGACGCGTGCATGCGTTACGCCGATACACGCGAGACGAGCCATTTAAGTATTTAAAGCGCGGCATGATGGCCGATTGGCGGGACGCGAGCGAGCGAGAGAGACAGCGAACACGCAGAACGCGGTCGCGAGACGTTTTCTCGCGATCGTTGAATAAAGTCGCGTGCATCCTCGTCGTCGAGGACTCCGGGTGAGCGAACGGCAACGTTCCCGATATCGGCGTGCCCCGGGATGGCGCACCGGAACGACGCGATCCCGAATTAATTACCGGTGTGGGTGCGCAAGTGCGCCTGCAGACTCTTCTCGCGCGGGAACACCCGGTTGCAGAATTTGCACTTGATGTTGCTCGGCGACGTGCTGCCCTGCATCATGAGATTCGTTAGAGCGTCGGCGCGCGGCCGACCTCGACGATGGCTCTCGGCGCCGCTTCTCGAACCGACGCCGGCGCCCGTACTCGCACCGTGCTCCCTGTACTCGGGCGACGAACACGAGCTGCCGGGGCTGAGATTCACGTTGCGTGCCTCCTCGCTCCAGTTCCACGGGTAGAACGTGTCGCACGGGCTGCGCTCCAACGCCTCTACCGACGGCCGCGACTCCCGCTTCGGCGTGTGCAATTCCATCCCGCGCATCTACCGCACACTCGCTTTCTCACTCTCACACGGGGGGGGGGGGGGCCCGGCCACCTCTTTTTCACCGCGCGGCTTCGTTTCTTCGTTAACGAGCGCGACAACCGCTGTTGTGTGCTGTTGACCGGTTGGCTGACACGCGCGACCTCTTTGCCGCAGCGCGCGCGGTACGCGTGCCGCGTGCAACGTGCAACTGGTAAACCGCCAAAATACGCACGCATACGCGCGAACTACGGACAATGGCCGACGCGTGCGCGCGCACCTACCTGCCATTCAACCGCGTGCGCGACGGGCGCAAAGATGGACGGGGTAAACAAACCGATATATGGTGCATGCCCCACTCCTTAAATAAAGGTAAACGCTCGGTCTAGATATACTATGGCCGGTATTCATAGGACGGTATTCATAGTCAGTTCTTATTTCAAGACCGTCTTAAGTAATGTGTTAAGATGCTAATAAAGCTCTGTGATTGGTTTAGGACATCTTAAGATTGTGCTTAAGACGGTCTTAAATATAAGAACTGACTATGAATACCGGCCTCAAAGTGGTATTCATAACGTGACAAGCTTTGTCGGACGTACTGATTGGCTGCTATTGACAAGAAACTTTAGGAACCCTAAAAATTCCCTATCCGGTAGCCAATCGGTACGTTGGAAAAACTAATCGTGCAACAAAGGAAGTTTCAGTCTTAGGCATCTGATTGGTTGACTTTCTCATCTTATCTCCCTAGATTTTTCACTATGGCGACAGGTACAATTGTAGATTTTCAACGTCTCGATTTCCTTTTCGCCTTTTACGAGAATACACGCGGCAATAACGAAATTATTTTATATGAAATATGTGAATGTGAACCAGGTATTGTAGGAATTAAGATTTTAATTGAATTCATCGTTATAATTAATGTAATTTAGACGAGTTTGTAAAACTGTCCATGGGGCGCCAAATTTTCAAAATTCACATCGGTTCGGATTGATTGCGACTTTCATGAAAATAAAACGTACTACATGTAAATTTGTTCAAGCAAGTCACGTGATCGGTCTATAACGGCAGGAAAAATAAAAGCGGAAGATATAGAAATAAAAAGTAAAATCTTGTCAAAACATGTATTTTTCTAAGCATCATATGTTTATAAAATAACAATTGACAATTATACATTATATCAGAAAGAATATCATATATAAACACAAATTCAATTTATTTATAAGTGAAAGGAGAATGTTCATTGTTGATACTAAAGTAAAATAAGATATAGCATTAAATTAATGTGTACTTAGCACGCATTAATGATCGCAATCAAAGACATATATTATATGTGTATAGTATTATTAAACGCAGAACGTAATAACTACTTAATTATAAAAAACGTAGACAATCGTTGAAATTTATGATTAATATGTAGTCTTTTCTAAAAGGTACAAACGCTTTAATTACTGAATAATGACATTTTAAGTATAATCGTAATGTCTAATAATAATAAAAAAAAGGAAACGTCAAAAAATTGTTTAACATTCAAATATTATCTTATCGTAAATTAACTGTATCATTATTTATAAGATGTATAGAAATGTTGTAAATATATAAAACTACAGGACTAGAATACGCAAACAGTGTAAGTAATATTCGTTATCCTTTTAGAAAAATATGAAATGTGCTTAATTCTTATACGAGCACAAAACTGCAAGATTTTATACATTTTTATATCACCTGTAATTTACCTAAAATATTTAAGTTTTCTAATTATTTATATTAATATTAATATTAATATATAATAATTTTTCTTAACATTTTCCAGCACACAGATGTGTGTTGCCCATATAAGAATCAAGAATTTAGAAAAAGCCTATCAAATTTTTTTATGGCACTACTTATCAATTAGTCAAATATACAATATGTCGATAAGGGATTGTAATTAATCATGAAAATTTTACTCGAAAACATATCGAGCAAAACTTTTTTTTATAGATGTCTTTTTTTCGATGAAATATTTATAAAAACATATATATTTGTTCGTAAATATTTTCAGATAACATCTTTGTATGTGTGAGTAATTTGCCTGTTATAAACCCTTATCAATACATTTAACATTTTACTAATAATATGTAAAGAGAATCGCGGTATTTATGAGTAAGATAATATAATGTTTCATTTTACTAATAATATATGTATATAAAGAGAATCGCGGTATTTATATGTGAGATAATGTAATATAAATACATTACAAACATTAGGTTATCTCACAAATCATTCCTCTTATGTGTATTCTATTTAATTAAATATAAAATATTTTAATATTTCCCTCTCCAATTTCTTAAGTTTACTTTTTCCTTTAACAGTGTTTAAACACAGAAAAGTTGCTAACCTTTCCAATTCATTATTTGAATTTCCTATTTCCTATTTTTTAAATTCAAATGATTGGAAAGATCAGCAACTTCTCTGTGCTTCAAGTAAACACTGTTAAAAGAAAAAGTGAAATTAAGGAATTGGAAAGGGAAATATTAACATATTTTATATCTGACTAAAAAGAATACACATAAGAGGAATGATTTGTGAAATAACCTGATGTTTGTAATGTATTTATTGTGAAATACTTGTGAAAACTTGCTCTGCTGTTGCAGAATTCTCTTCCAATCTTTCCTTCCCTGTCTTGGCTACAAATAATTTATAAAGAATTTGTACGATGCAATAACTCTTCAAATGAATATGTATATTATATACAAATGTGACATTAGAATTATGAAAAATTTCTAGATTTATGCCATTTAATTCAATAGATTAATAAAAACTTCAATAGACATCAGTAAGTAGACTTTGTAAATTCATTTGTTATTTTACACACAGATTTTGATTGTATATAACGCCTAAAATATTCTTCCAATCATAAATTCTTTAATTTGGAAGTTTCCTTTGAATTTTTTATTTTGTTTCTGGCTTACCTTCTTCTATTGCTGTGTTTTGGCTATTTTGTTCTTCAATTCCTTCTTCATTTTCTACTACAGCAACCTCTGCTTTTATGGAATTCTTTTTTGATTTTTCCTTTACTGTTACCTTGGCTGTAAATAATTTATAAAAAAATTTGTATGATGCAAAAACTCTTCAAATAAATATATATATATATATTATATATAAATAAATAAATTTCAAGTTCTTTAATTTGAAATAAGTATTTTCTAAGAAAAAAAAATTTTTTTCATGTCTTGTGTGTATTTCCTTATTTCTGCTAATAAGAAATTAAAATTTGTGACTGACAAAAGTATTTGAGAAAGATCTAAAATCAGAAAATCTCTGAATAAATTTACTGATGTCCAAACCTGTCTTTTTCGCCTGTTCGCGAGATTTCTTGCTGGCTACGATTATCTCTGCATCTTTCTTCTCCTCCGGAGACTCATCGTCAACCTCCGCAATCGCCTCGGTCTCGGCATCCTTACCCTTTGTCGACTTCTTGCTGGATCGCACCTTCACAGGTGGTGCAACATTCTCTTCACCTACCGTTTTCCCGCGACGAGTCTTCTTCGGCGGATTCTCTTCCGCCTTTTTTATTGCGGATTTGGCGCCAGTGGGCGCCTTTTTTTGTTCCTTCTTGACGACCCTTTCACCTGTATTGTTATTCTTTACCACCGTTTTCTCTTTCTGCTGCTTGTTGACCAACGTCTTCTTAGACTCTTTCTCGTTCCCCGTATCATTTTTCGGAGCGACGTTCTTGTTCCTGCTGCGTAAATACTTGGGAGAGAACACGGTGGCCGCCTCGCGCTCCTTCGTTTGCTTCAGCTGCCGAGGTACCGCCGTTTTCGCTTGCTTCGGCGACGCCGTATCTGCCGTCGATTTCGCAACGGTTTTCCTCTTCTTCGGCGGCGTAGCGTTGCCATCGGCAGCAGCCAGGGCAACGGTGGTTTCTGCCGCCTCCTGCTTAACTTGCTTTCGCGGTGCCATTTAGATAGATCTGATATCTGTACTCTGTAATACCTCACCGGCAAATCGCTATATACTGTATCGTAGGCGACCACGTGCACGTTACTCGTGATGTTGCAACGAACAAACAGCTGAGAAAAGCGGAAAGAACCGAGCGCTCACGAAGCCATGAAGAACGCTAGATTTTTTTTTTCCCGGCTCACCGATATATGGTACATGCGAGATAACTCCTCGAAAAAGAAGATTCTCTACTTTTCTTTTTTTAATTAAAGTTTCACGCTCTGTATATATCATATATATATATAAGGAAAAATAGGGTAAAATCGGGTATCTCTATTCAATTTGTGTTATTAGTTGTAGATTGGCGCCATCATTATTTTGAAATAAACCGTGTCCTTGTGCACACGATATTTTTTTTTTTTTTAAGTAGAAGTTCAAAATTTTCCCCAAAAAGATCGATATCGAGGCAACAATCGAGGTCGTGTTCTAAAATTCACTGCCAGTATTGAAAATCTATAATATACGTTATGTGAATTATAGATTTTCAGTATTGGCAGTGAATTTTGGAACACGATCCGAGTCATCGTGGATTTTTTCTACATAGGCCTATTTTACACCGATATAATTTGATATATACTAAATATTATATTGGCCAATCACAGCCATTCCATTCTTTAAAGACTTGCTACGATTGGCTAGTATAGTACTTGGTACGTGTATGCCTAGTTTACACCGATATACTTTAATCATACTAAATACTATACTGTCCAATCACAGCCGTTCCATTCTTTAAAGGAATGACTATGATTGGCCAATGTAGTACTTAGTACGTATTAAGTACGTATTAAGCCTATATCGGTGTAAACTAGGCCATAGAACATCTGTTTTGGTAAATACAGTATTGCATTCTGTACACTGTACATATTAGAGAATATTAGTTACATATTAGTTTTGATCGGCGCTTTATACGCCGAAACGTACAGCCGCCGTGTTTATATTTTCCTTGTGTTGGGGTAAAACCAGGTACCTACACGCTTTAATGGAAAAAACAATCGTCTTTATTTTTTTTTGCAATGATTGGACAAAATATTTTAAAATGTCATTCACCTTGTGATTTTCACATATAATATTTTATTTATTTATTTTTTTTTTTTAGATGTGAAAATGCCACGGAATTATAAGAGGAAGACTGAAAGGCAGAGCTGGTCTGAGGAGAGCATGGCTGCAGCAATCAAAGACGTTATGGAGGGGAAAATGGGCTACAAAAAAGCTGCTGTTATCCATAAGGTTCCTCAATCTACTCTGGAAGATAAGATAAAGAAAGCTAAAAAGGAAGGTCTGTTTCCTTTAGAAGCTGCCCAAAAAAGATTGGGCCGTTATAAAACTGTTTTTTCAGAGGCTCAAGAAGAAGACCTTGTGAAATACATATTGTTTTTAAAAGAAGGATTATATGGTCTTACTTTAACAGATGTACGCAAACTCGCATTTCAAGTAGCTGAAAAGAACAACATTCCTCATACATTCAACAGGGAAAAGGAAAGAGCAGGAAAAGATTGGCTCTACAGTTTTCTTAGCAGACATAAGGAATTATCATTTAAGAATCCAGAAAAAACTTCTTTTACACGCATGAAGGACTGTAACCATACTGCTGTTTAATCATTTTTTGATATATTAGAGTCCATTTATAATAAATACTAATTCTCACCTAATAACATTTATAATATTGATGAAACGAGCATCATGACAGTACCAAACAAACCATCTAAAGTACTAACTCTGCATGGAAAAAAGCAGTTGACTCTTCATCTTCCAGTGAAAGAGGCGTTCTTGTTACTACTGAGAGATGTATGATAGAATACTGCTGGTAACTATATGCCCACAATGTTTATTTTTCCTAGAAAGAAAAGTAAATCCTATATTGATGACGCTCCTCCCGGCTCATTTGCTGTCTATCATGAGAGTGGATGGATTCAGAAAGACTGCTTCATTATTTGATTCAAGAAATTCATTGAGTTTTCTCGTCCCTCAGCTGAAAAGCCAGTGTTTTTACCAGTGTCTTGATGGACATGCTTCTCCAAAAATGTGGATCAAACTTGCATGTGGAAACAACGTCATCATCTTGTGCTTCCCTTCGCATTGCAGCTACTTGACGTATCATTTATGGGTCCTCTGATGACATATTATGAACAAGAGATGTGAAAATGACTAATTAATCACCCAGGACAATACATAACGATATATTAGGTAGCGAAACTATACAGAGAAGCTTTTTCAAGAGCAGCTATAATGCAAACTGCTATAAAAGGTTTTGAAAAATCGGGAATATATCCATTGAATAGAGACGTGTTCCCTGCTCCATCAGAGACTATTGAAAAGCCTATGTAGCAGAAAGCCCAAAATGATAAGGTCCACTCTATGACATCTAAAGATGATGAGACCCAGCCATAGACATCAACATTTGCAATTTTCTCTAGCGTGCTGACTTTCCTTTCCCAAGAAGAAAAAAGGATTCAGAAAAGAAACAACAGGAAAAGAGAAAAAAACTGCTATTTTGACTTCATCTTTGTATGAAAAGTAGTTGGAAATAGAGATGGCCACTCAAAAAAGGAAACCATTAAAAAAAAAGTTTAAGACTGCTAAAATTAAAAAATTAAATAGGAAAAGAAAGCAGGAAGACAGCTCATCCTTAGAGGAGGAAAAATATGTAGCTTGCATCTTTTGCAATGATTCAACCAAGGACTGGATACAATGCATTGTATGTCAAGAATGGGCCCATAAGTTCTGCAGCAATGTAGAGCAATAGGATATCTTTGTTTGTGATTTTTGCATATAGAATACTTTGTATTGTATTTTGATTAAAATAAATCTAGATTTTGTTTTATACGTTTTCAAATGAGTACCCGGTTTTACCCTTTCCTCTATATATATATGCTATGGTATATATATGTATATGTTTGTACAACACCACTTTTGTTATGTTTCAGGAGGAAACGAGATAATGAGAATACCATGTTATGACGTCAAGAGACGCTACCGACCAATCAGAAGACTTAACAACTTTAGAATGGTATTCGTTGCGTGGCAAGCTTTGTCGGACGTACTGATTGGCTGTTATTGACAAGAAACTTTAGGAACCCTAAAAATTCCCTATCCGGTAGCCAATCGGTACGTTGAAGAAACTCATCGTGCAACAAAGGAAGTTTCAGTCTTAGGCATCTGATTGGTTGACTTTCTCATCTTGTCTCCCGGGATTTTTCACTATGGCGACAGGTACAGTTGCAGATTTTCAACGTCTCGATTCCCTTTTCGCCTTTTACGAAAATACACACGGCAATAACGAAATTATCTTACATGAAATAGGTGAATGTGAACCAGGTATTATACGAATGAAGATTTTAATTGAATTCATCGTTATAATTAACATAATTTAGACGAGTTTGTGAAACTGTCCATCGCGCGCCAAATTCTCAAAGTTCAGATCGGTTCGAATTGATTGCGACTTTCATGAAAATAAAATGTACTGTACTTTCCGCGCACATCGTCTCGCGACACGAATATACATAATTAAATCTGTTCACTGCAATTATTTTTTAATAATTTCAGACTACACAACCGAGGATTATTATCATCTGCGACGCCAATAAACGCTACAAGCATATCCACGAGAAATTGCGAGGTGCCTAATCGCGTGTTTTACCGGCCGGCACCTCTCGTGGCGCTTCTTCGTGGAAATCGCACCACTTCCCGGCGACTTTGAACAATTGAGAGTCTCTTCTGCCTTGGATCGCTCGATATTCTCACATTCGAGCTGGATGAAAATTTATGGCGCGATTTTTGGCATATCATTCGATGCGACAAATTGTAATATATGAGTAATATTTCTCTAAACGACTTGGCCACCCAACTATTGGTGGGGGAGATGGCGCGCTAGTTGCTGCAAGGCGATTAGGCGATCCCTCCCTCCTCTCCGTACCGTGCCCTAGCAGGGTAGACTGTAGACCTCGTGGTGGACTGGGTTCTCCGACTCCGGCCATATTGGATAGTGAATGTCTCAACTTACACAAGGGCTCGAGAGTAGCCGAAAACCTCCACAAAATCCTCGACGACGTGAGGATACACATTCAAGATGGAAAACGAATACACCGTCACGGTTACGAATAAGTTCCTGCTCGCGCTCGACGAGACCGAGGATCCTCTCGAGGTGTTAAAAGTTAAAGAGCTCGAGAAGGAGGCGAAGAAAAAGGAAAGGATCTCCGAGAAGGAGAATAAAAGCAAGCAGCAACAGCAGCAGCCGGACGGCCAGAAGTCCGCCAACAACAAGCCGCCGAAGAGCCGAGTGATCAAGGATGCCCAGCAGCCGCCGTCCAAGACGCAGGATCCTAAAAAGGATCAAGGTTAGTCGGTTCCCGGCCCGTTATCGTTTGTCTCTCTCTCCGGCGCCTCATGCGCGCGTTATGGCCGTCGACTCGCACCTCGTGCTTCGCCCATGTGCTCGCCGATTCCCCTCGATATTCCCTTTCGGCGAACCTTGGCGATGGCACCCCCGCCCCCTCCTCCCGCGCGCCCCTTCTCGATCGATCGTTCGTTGTTGGATTTTAGCGGAGCTGCGTGCCAGCGATAGAGCGGCATTCGCTCCTTCCGCGACCGCGTGCGCCGGTGCGATATTTTCCTAAAAATGATTTAAAAATAGGCTCTCCCGCGCATACCGGATTCCACGCGACGGTCTTATATGACTCGAATCGCGGATACAATCCGAATCGTATTCGCGAGCACTGCGGAATACGAATTGAGAGATTTGCTAGAAACGAGAGCTCTTGTATCCATCTCTCTTTTAAGTTTTTCTACACATTTTAATGAGATTATGATATTACAGGCACAGTTTTATATCTTGTATCTTTGCGATGGGAGTTTCTATAACTTTGGCTGACATTTTTATATACGCAATGTGGAATTTACGGATAGTATATATAAATATAAACAATGGATATAGTTGATTTTTATTATGCAACTTGGATAACAAAGGTCTATCGGTCATATTTTGATGCTCATTGATTTTAAGACGCACTAAATATTATATATATATAATTTTCAGATTCTATTGTAGTTTATGAAAAATATTCATATAAGAGTATTTAAAAAGTTTTTTTTTTTTTTCAATTAAAGTTTTTGTATAACTAAGCAGGCGTATCTTTATCAGCAAATCAATAAAAACAATAAATTGAGAATATTTAGAATTTTTTTCTCTGCTTTTTTCTTTTATTACAATTTTTATATAAAATACAAAGAAAATAATTTTATATTTAAATATTTTAATTTATATTTTTAGTAGAGAAAAAATCAGTTCAACCAAGGACAAGTGGTGGTGATCGCAATGTGAAGTTCTCAAATGAATCCAGAGAGGAGCGTAATAACAGACGTAATCGTGAGGAAGGAGAAAAACCGCGAGGGCAAGGAGAGTTCAGGAGAGGTCCTCCTAGGTTAGTTTCTATAAAACAAGTAATAAATGTTATACGATTGTAATTTAGATGTTTGGTCACTCTATTCTGAATTATTCAGTTTACACAAAAAGTTAATCTTATATTAAAAAAAAAAAAGATGTTTTATATATATTATATAATAGATACGATACATTAGCATTGCGTTTTAATCAAATGTTAATAGAACAAATCTTACATGTATTATATGCAATTGATGAACGAGATGTTGTCAAAAGTGCATTAATATGGATAATCGATATCCAGATGTGGATCCGAAATGTTTGCAATTGTAATAATTTATATGCTTTATTTTGTTTCAGCGAAAATCGCGAACCGCGTGAATTCAGGAATTCGAGCGAGACTCAACGCACTGAATACGGGGAGCGCCGTGGCCGTGGTGGAATGCGTGGTATGGGTCGCGGACGTGGTGGCCCACGTGGACGCGTTGGTTTCGATAATCGTGGCAAACGCGAATTTGATCGCCAGTCTGGTTCTGATAAAACGTAAGTATTGAAATAAATGCGTAGGCACATGCATATATATACAAACACACACAGTCAGACAAAGTACTTGGATATCTATATGATAATGCTCACCTCGAGGTTAATGTTTGCACTATATCAAGATAGTAATAACGTTCAACACTAAATTGTTTTTAAAGTACCAACAAATATGAATACTTTCATTTTCACTACTTTATATCTGATGAAGTTTTATTCTTAATTTTTTTTTGCTTTATCATAGCATTCTAATTTTACATACAATAGTGAATATAATATTTTCTCTCAAATATTCTCTTTTATATGAATTATATCGATAATTATATAAATAAACGGAAATCTTAATGCATTTGTAACAAAGCACACATTGTTAATTTTGTAATAATATTACATTATGTAGCTTAATTAATGTTTATGTATTAAATATATTTATAAGCTATTTCATTGTTTGTCTATTAACAGTGGTATTAAACCAGTGGACAAGAAAGATGGTGCTGGCAGTCACAATTGGGGCACTCATAATGACGAGATTGAGTGAGTAGTTCAAAATGATTTAAATATTACAACAGCTAGAGCATATACAGCTATCACAAGTTTCTCGAATCAAAAGACAACATATCTTAATTGTTAATTTTTTTTTTTTTTTCAGGGAAAGTCTCAATCAGGAAACTCAAGAATGGAATAATGAAAAACCAGAATCCGAGCCTCAAGCAGCAACTGAAATTAAAAATGGAGATACGGCCGCGGACACGACTGTTGAAGAGAAACCGGTTGAGGAAGAGACACGCGAACTTACTCTGGACGAATGGAAAGCTCTGCGTAGCAACCGTGCCAAGCCTCAGTATAATCTACGAAAGGCTGGTGAAGGCGAAGACTTAACACGTTGGAAAAAAATGTATGCACTTGAAAAGAAGAAGGAAGGTCATGAAGAGGAGGATGAGGAAGAGGAGGAGTATGACGCTGCCGCCGAATACCCTCAGCGCGTTGGCAGGCAAAAGCGCGTGTTAGGTATCGAAATCCAATTCAGTGACTCGCGACGTGGTTCTGGCAGTCGCGGCCGAGGTAATCGCGGTCGTGGTGATCGCATAAACGGCCGTGGATTTGGGAATCGTGGTGCCCCTAGGGACAGCGAGCCACGCGTGAGTATATGTATCCATATTATATAATATATATTACAAAAAAAAATTTTTTTTTGTTTTTCTTTAAAAAAAAAAAAAAAGATTAAATCATGTTGTGCATTCCCCATTTGCAGCCGCAAAATGAACAGAGGTCGCCGCGAAGTCGTCAAAATGCTCCAAAGGTGGACGACGAGAATGACTTTCCTTCTCTGGGATAGGTAGCTTTATCTATCTACTATACGACATCCCACCATTGTCACCATCAGTAAATCTACTACAGATAAAGCTAAACTTAAAAAAAAAACAAATATTACTATCAATTTGCGTTAGATCATTATTAATGCATAATACACAGTACAGTTGCAGAAATGAGATACGTAATACTAACTAAAAATTCCTTTCGTAACTTGAATGCTGCTGTTACATATTGGCATATATTCGTACATATAAAAAAATGCACCATGTATAAATAAGAAAACAAATAGATAACGATCCTTTTTTTTGCACTTGTGGAGAGCCATTTTGTCAGTAACCATTTCAAGACACTGGCCAATGAACTCAATCTTATATACTCTTCCATCGAAATCGTGGCCAAACCGCAGTCCGTATTATTCTATTTTCTGTGTACAGCAAAATTTTTTTTTCCTTTGATAACTGCTTTCGATTCAGATTCAAGAGACAGATTGAAAGTATTACTTGAAATAGATGCAATTCCTCAACATGCTTGCTGGACCATTTAAACTCTTATTTTCTTTCTTTCTCTATCTCTCTTCTTCCAGTTTTTTTATTTATGCTTTCTGATCTTCAGTTGACTTCAAGATTATTAACAAGTTTATGGAAGTTTTTTTTTTTTTTTCTCCCCCCACAGATCATTCATCCACTGGTCAGTGTTTCGAGACTAATTACAGACAAATGGCTCCCACAAGTACAAAAAAGGATTATTATCTATTTGTTTTTCTTGTTCATACATATGCATTTTTGCATGTGTATGAATATATGCCAATATGTAACAGTGGCGTTCAAGCCATGATAAGATGTGGGAGGCCATTTTTCTGTAACTAGTGCGAGACACTGGCCAGCGGATGAATGATCTGATGAAGAAGAAAACATAAGGAAACAAGTTCACTTCTGTGAACTTGTTAATAATCTTGAACTCATTGGAGATCACAGGAAGAGTATATAAGAAGATTGAGAAAAGGAGAGAGAAAAAGTTTAAACGGACCAGTAAGCATGTTTGAAGAATAGCATCTATTTCAAATAACAGTTTCAATCTCTTTAAATCCAAATTAAAGACATTTACCGAAAAAAAGAAAAATTTTGCTGTACACAGAAAATAGAGGAATGCGGGTTGCGATATCGATTTCGATGTCGCGTTAAAGGCCTAAGGGAGGCTGGATGTAGCATCGATACACGCGCGAACCTGTATAATATCTCTTTTTAGGCGTAAATTTTAAACGCACTTTCTGTTTTATAAGTTTTATACGATATTTGGAAAAGAAGAACAATCCTTCCTCTCGTAACCGGCAGGTTTTATCACTTGTCACATGTAAGATGTAAGAAACTTTTAACAGGAAGGGTATATTTCTATTTAAATAAACGCATCGTACTAAAAAAATTCATCTCTATTTAGGACATGCTAAGTTTGACTTTATATATATATATATATGTATACATAGAGAGAGAGAGAGAGAGACTTCCCTTTCGAAACTGAAGTCGATCTGTGACAAAACGTTACATTTAAGTGAAATATTTCGAATATATATTGACACAGTGTTTTAGGTATACATACATATATGCATATATGTATACATATATGTAGTTTACGATAAATCGAAAAAAGTGAGAAACATGACGCGCCGGGAGGGAAGACAGAACGAATGAGTCTGCACTCATATTATTATGTTATACTTGTGCGTTCTCATATTCTTAATTACGAACTAATATTAGTTGTTTACTATATATTTGTTATACAATTGAAGAAAATAATCGCAGTCAAACCATTCACCGCCTGTCCATCATAGAGACAGAAACAAAAGAGAACAGGAAAACTTTATGAAACTGTTTGAAGCTTAGGTACATGTGTAAATAACATTTACAATAATAAATTGTGACGATGATCGGATATCTTGTTTGAATTCGATTAATATAATTGGGTAATAAGATTATTACTCTAGGTAGGTGCATACTATCTCTTCTTCGCATTTGTACAAAGGAAAAAAAAAGTAAGTACAAAAATATATACTATTTAAACACCGCGCAAGAGGGGAAAAAAAGATCTCTACAAAAATTAGTTGAATCATATTTATGTTAATAGAGTTGCAAATTTGTAACATTTTATTATAAATTCTAGCAGTTTGCAATGACAATGCAATTGTTCTTTTTTTTTCCCAGCTGACTGAAAATCGATTTTACGTTTTTCATTTTAGGCTAGGTTCCAAAACGGTGTAAAATTTTCTCTTCGAGAAAATTTTTATTCGATGGCTGGCCTGGAACCAATCAGAAACGCCCAAAAAGTTTCGGAACGACCATCGAATAAAATTTTCCTCGGAGAGTACGTTTTGAAACGTAGCCTTAAAAACATTTCGATCTTTTGAATTTGCCGCCTTTACTCATACACGCCATTTCGATCGTATGGTACTAATTTCACGTTGTAGGATTAGTATCGAAATGTGACTATATTTTCTATTTTTTTTATACTGTCTACAGCGTATAATTTTTATATTATAATTTTTTATTTTTATTTTATTTATTTTAAATATACAAATAATTACATTTAGTTATAGAATAATGTCAAGTATAACAGATGCAACTACAAAGCATATATATATATATATGGAATAATCTTTCGATTGAAGTGAGATACAAATATACAAAAGTACAAAGAAAGAGAAAGATGAGATGCGCGTAACATGCACAGACGTGGTGATACAGATAAATACAGAGTGTCTCAAAAGTTGCAGTTCTTATTGAACTGATTTTTATATAAATATTAGGAGCCAAATTAAAAAAATCGACAATTATTATTTCTATCGTGTATGTAAAATTAATTACTATTTGTAATTACAACAAATTTCGAACTCTGGAAACGCACGTGAAAAAAAAAAAGAAACCTGTTTTTAGTAAATAATTTTGAATTTTACTTAAACAAATTCTAATTTGGAGAACTCGATATATATATATATATCCCCCCCCCCCCCTCCCCTCCCTTCTCCTATCCTTTTTCCTCTCACCGTCGCGTGTGCTTTTTCATTGTTAGCTCGAGCTCCGCGAGCTCCCTATTTACGCTCCTTGACAGCCGATGAGTGAAACGTCTCGAAGCGGAAACTCGTGTACGCGATGGACGAATGGCATTTTATTTAGACGCATTTATTTCATACAGTGTTTCGTCGCGAGTGATAATCTTTTTTTTTCGATACATTGCGTTTAGATCATTAAGGGCGCTGCTGTGCTTTTTTTTTAAGGTTACTTTGAAAAAATTGTGCGTGTAACTTTGCTTAATATTATTATTAGTTTACTGCAAAATTTGGCGAACAAAGAATTTTATATTGAAATATACACACATATTTTGTATATAATAAAATTAGGAATATATGTCGAGATAATAATTGTAAAGTAAATAAAAACATAAATTAACATGCGAGCTTTAATTTGCTAAATAATTAACCGACATTTATTATAATGTAATTTATCTGTCATGTTTCAGGGGTACCAGACAATGATCGACATGACGGCGTCTAGATTTAAGCACAGCTGGTAGTACTGTGTTAAAACTGGCTCACTACCAGCATAGCGGGGCACGCATCCCAATATCATACCTTTTACATTTCCTACCTTAGACCTGCATACGCACTGACGCACACGTGTAGCGTGTGCGTATGTGCTTTGTCAGCTGTCGCATACACACCATGAGATTCCTGGGACTTACCCAGTCATTTCCCAAATCGCTCACAGTGACGCCTCCGCTGCCGCTCGTTTATCGATCATCCTTTTCATCCATGTCCATTGCCACATGGTTCCTAGTTATACTGGCGACTGCAGCGATAGATACTCCCGCTAGCACTGCTCCACCGATACAGGAAAATAGATCACCGCATATACTGGCGCAGTTTCCAGCGGAGAATGGACAGCGATACGGACATTTTCCCTTGGAGGCTAATGCGACCAGAGAGGGAGCTTTGAGATTTAATCATCTCGCCATAGATCCTTCTATGGGAAGGCTCTATGTGGGCGCAATCAACAGGCTCTTTCAACTTGATTCAAATCTCAAATTGGAAGAGCATGTCTCAACAGGTGAGTTCTCTTTCTTCACATTTTGGAATACAACATTGTAATATGCAAGTGAAATAATTATTGATCTTTTATCTTATTTCACAGGACCAAGAATGGATAATCCACAGTGTCATGCAACAGGTTGCATGGCAAGGGATATAACTACTTCTTTAATGGATAATGTGAACAAGCTACTAATCGCCGATCTCGAGTCGCAGATGTTAATCGCCTGCGGCTCTCTTCTCCAAGGTGCTTGCGAAAAATACAAAATGTCCAACATATCCGTTAAGCCGGAGTTTATCCCTCTCAGCGTGGCCGCCAACGACGAAAACTCGTCCACATACGCTTTTATCGGGCCCGAGAAATACAATCCATGGGGACAAACGAACATACTCTACGTGGGAACGACATTTACCAATAAAGGGGATTATCGTCACGACGTGCCCGCTATCTCCAGTAGGAATCTCGACAAGCTGGATTTCGCCGAGTACACGTTCAACAAACAATCGATTGTGTACATCGACGTCAAGTATCGGGATCATTTTCTCGTGAAATACGTGTACGGTTTCAACGCGAGCGATTACGCGTATTTTGTTCTGGTGCAGAAGCAATCATATCTGCCCGAACAGGAGGAACTGGGATATATCTCCAGGCTAGCACGAAGTTGCATAAGCGATCCGAATTACGACAGTTACACGGAAGTAACTCTGCAGTGTACGGTCGACTTGGGGGATGGAAAGCAGCATTATTACAACTTGATACAGGACGCGAAGGTCGCCGCAGCGGGCAGCGACCTGGCCATGCAACTCGGCATCTCCGTGGGCGATCCGGTATTCGTTACCGTGTTTTCGCCCAGTAGAGGCATCACGAACGAGGCTCTATCACGTTCGGCAGTTTGTATATACAGTCTGCAAGACATCGAAACCAAGTTCAACGAAAATATTCACATGTGTTTCAACGGTAGCATCAAGTATCGAAATATGGGTTACGTCAGCGGTCCTATACAAGACGGAAAGTGTCCTACTGCCGGTGTAAGTAAATGAATAATTAAACGGATAAGTATCGCATAATTTGTCATTTTTTATATCGATCGTCGTTTCGCTCTCTTTGCAGACTACAGGAAACATTCTCAACTTTTGCGAGGTTGGACTGAAAATTTCGGGCGTTTCACCAATCACGGGCCAGGCTATCTTGCATTTTCCTGATACGTTCATCTCTTCGATAACCATCGCCAATACCGAAAGCCACACTGTAGCATTTTTCGGAACGAATGATGGCATTCTCAAGAAGGTTTTATTATCTGGAACTGAAGCATTCGTCTACGAAAGTGTTACGATCGACAAGGGACAAAAGCTATTGCCAGATACACTGATTTCACCGGATGGCGATTATATCTACGTATTGTCTACTTCGAAGATATCAAAGGTCAAAGTGGAGCATTGTAGTGGTTATACTAATTGTAGCAGTTGCCTTGATGCAAAAGATCCTTACTGTGGCTGGTGCTCTTTGGAAAAGA
>NW_021848922.1:269758-332054 GCF_003651465.1 Formica exsecta | reverse complement strand
CCCCCTCCCCTCCCTTCTCCTATCCTTTTTCCTCTCACCGTCGCGTGTGCTTTTTCATTGTTAGCTCGAGCTCCGCGAGCTCCCTATTTACGCTCCTTGACAGCCGATGAGTGAAACGTCTCGAAGCGGAAACTCGTGTACGCGATGGACGAATGGCATTTTATTTAGACGCGTTTGACGCGTTTATTTCATACAGTGTTTCGTCGCGAGTGATAATCTTTTTTTTTCGATACATTGCGTTTAGATCATTAAGGGCGCTGCTGTGCTTTTTTTTAAGGTTACTTTGAAAAAATTGTGCGTGTAACTTTGCTTAATATTATTATTAGTTTACTGCAAAATTTGGCGAACAAAGAATTTTATATTGAAATATACACACATATTTTGAATATAATAAAATTAGGAATATATGTCGAGATAATAATTGTAAAGTAAATAAAAACATAAATTAACATGCGAGCTTTAATTTGCTAAATAATTAACCGACATTTATTATAATGTAATTTATCTGTCATGTTTCAGGGGTACCAGACAATGATCGACATGACGGCGTCTAGATTTAAGCACAGCTGGTAGTACTGTGTTAAAACTGGCTCACTACCAGCATAGCGGGGCACGCATCCCAATATCATACCTTTTACATTTCCTACCTTAGACCTGCATACGCACTGACGCACACGTGTAGCGTGTGCGTATGTGCTTTGTCAGCTGTCGCATACACACCATGAGATTCCTGGGACTTACCCAGTCATTTCCCAAATCGCTCACAGTGACGCCTCCGCTGCCGCTCGTTTATCGATCATCCTTTTCATCCATGTCCATTGCCACATGGTTCCTAGTTATACTGGCGACTGCAGCGATAGATACTCCCGCTAGCACTGCTCCACCGATACAGGAAAATAGATCACCGCATATACTGGCGCAGTTTCCAGCGGAGAATGGACAGCGATACGGACATTTTCCCTTGGAGGCTAATGCGACCAGAGAGGGAGCTTTGAGATTTAATCATCTCGCCATAGATCCTTCTATGGGAAGGCTCTATGTGGGCGCAATCAACAGGCTCTTTCAACTTGATTCAAATCTCAAATTGGAAGAGCATGTCTCAACAGGTGAGTTCTCTTTCTTCACATTTTGGAATACAACATTGTAATATGCAAGTGAAATAATTATTGATCTTTTATCTTATTTCACAGGACCAAGAATGGATAATCCACAGTGTCATGCAACAGGTTGCATGGCAAGGGATATAACTACTTCTTTAATGGATAATGTGAACAAGCTACTAATCGCCGATCTCGAGTCGCAGATGTTAATCGCCTGCGGCTCTCTTCTCCAAGGTGCTTGCGAAAAATACAAAATGTCCAACATATCCGTTAAGCCGGAGTTTATCCCTCTCAGCGTGGCCGCCAACGACGAAAACTCGTCCACATACGCTTTTATCGGGCCCGAGAAATACAATCCATGGGGACAAACGAACATACTCTACGTGGGAACGACATTTACCAATAAAGGGGATTATCGTCACGACGTGCCCGCTATCTCCAGTAGGAATCTCGACAAGCTGGATTTCGCCGAGTACACGTTCAACAAACAATCGATTGTGTACATCGACGTCAAGTATCGGGATCATTTTCTCGTGAAATACGTGTACGGTTTCAACGCGAGCGATTACGCGTATTTTGTTCTGGTGCAGAAGCAATCGTATCTGCCCGAACAGGAGGAACTGGGATATATCTCCAGGCTAGCACGAAGTTGCATAAGCGATCCGAATTACGACAGTTACACGGAAGTAACTCTGCAGTGTACGGTCGACTTGGGGGATGGAAAGCAGCATTATTACAACTTGATACAGGACGCGAAGGTCGCCGCAGCGGGCAGCGACCTGGCCATGCAACTCGGCATCTCCGTGGGCGATCCGGTATTCGTTACCGTGTTTTCGCCCAGTAGAGGCATCACGAACGAGGCTCTATCACGTTCGGCAGTTTGTATATACAGTCTGCAAGACATCGAAACCAAGTTCAACGAAAATATTCACATGTGTTTCAACGGTAGCATCAAGTATCGAAATATGGGTTACGTCAGCGGTCCTATACAAGACGGAAAGTGTCCTACTGCCGGTGTAAGTAAATGAATAATTAAACGGATAAGTATCGCATAATTTGTCATTTTTTATATCGATCGTCGTTTCGCTCTCTTTGCAGACTACAGGAAACATTCTCAACTTTTGCGAGGTTGGACTGAAAATTTCGGGCGTTTCACCAATCACGGGCCAGGCTATCTTGCATTTTCCTGATACGTTCATCTCTTCGATAACCATCGCCAATACCGAAAGCCACACTGTAGCATTTTTCGGAACGAATGATGGCATTCTCAAGAAGGTTTTATTATCTGGAACTGAAGCATTCGTCTACGAAAGTGTTACGATCGACAAGGGACAAAAGCTATTGCCAGATACACTGATTTCACCGGATGGCGATTATATCTACGTATTGTCCACTTCGAAGATATCAAAGGTCAAAGTGGAGCATTGTAGTGGTTATACTAATTGTAGCAGTTGCCTTGATGCAAAAGATCCTTACTGTGGCTGGTGCTCTTTGGAAAAGAGGTAAATGGATTAAACTTGTATACAAAACTATAATGTTATTACATATCTTATTTCTCGAAGTAATATTTCAATTGTAAAAAAAAAAATATATACATATATATATATATATATATATATATATAGAATTGTATCATTAAAAATAAGCTATATTTACTCATAATAATTTCTCGTTGACTATCGTTATAGGTGTACGGTGAGAGGAGATTGTCAGAAAGCAAGTCATAGTAGTCCACGATGGTTGTCCTTGGGTACAGGTCAACAATGCATCGATTTTGAGCAAGTGCTACCCGATCGTATGCCTATTAATCAGATGACCACGGTGCAATTAACAATCAGAACTTTGCCGGAATTACCAGCGGGCGCTAATTACAAGTGCGTTTTTGGTAACGCCGAGCCAATAGACGCGCTGATGACTGGTTTCGGATTGTCTTGCCCAACGCCACCCGTTGGGGAGAGACCCAGTATTCCCGAGGGCGCCGATCATGCGCTTGTGCCGTTGTCTGTGCGATCGAGCGAGACGAACAAAGATTTCGTCTCGCGTAACTTTGCGTTTTTCGATTGTTCGAGACATACCGTGTGCACCGAATGCGTAAAGTCCCAATGGGCGTGCAGCTGGTGCGTCTATGACAACAAATGCACTCATAATACTAGTTGTCAAGGCATTATATCGGGAGAAAATGTAAGTTTCTTTTAATTTTGTTATACCTATACATCTTGCATAAATTTATCTATTATAGAATATATATCTTTCTCTTTTTTTCAGCAAAACCAGATCAACCTTGCTCCGCAAGGCGCACGGCACTGTCCGAGATTCGTAGAACGCAAGGAGCCATTGATGCTGCCGAACAGTGTGCCGAAGGAGATAGTGCTCGAGGTAGAAAACCTGCCTCATCCGCAGGTAGGCCATAGCGGATTCCAATGTATCGTCAGTATCGAGGGCGCCAATCTGAAGGTACAAGCTCGTGTGGACAGTAGTCGTCTCATCGTGTGCGACAAGACGGTATACTCATACGAAGCGGTCACTGGTGAATACGAGGCCGAGGTGACAGTTGTCTGGAACACAAATCACCACGTAGACAAGACCACGATAATTTTGTACAAGTGCGAGGTGCTCGGTTCGCATCGTGAACACGCGGACTGTTCCCTGTGCGTGACGCGGGACGCTCGATTCGAATGCACTTGGTGCGGAAACAGCTGCGTGTATCGACACTCGTGTCTACAGTCGCCGTTTACCGAGTGTCCAAAACCTCGGATAGATATGATCAAGCCATTGAGCGGTCCGGTGGAGGGCGGCACGCTAGTGACCATAGAGGGCAGCAATCTTGGGTTGAAGGAGAGCGACGTGGAGGGTAAGATACACATCGGTAACACTCCGTGTACACTGGTAGATTATGAAGTGTCGGTGCGTATCGTCTGTCGCACCGGTCGGCACGAGGCTACAGACGCGGCATCCGTTGTGGTTGGGAACGACGCCGGTTACACGGAGAGCGCAGTGTTATTCAATTATAAGGACATACGCCTGACAGGCGTGTATCCATCAGTTGGACCGCAGAGCGGCGGCACGCAGTTGGCTATCACCGGTAAGTATCTAAATATTGGCAGCGCGATATCGGCATATCTCGATGAGCTGCCATGTCAGGTAAACGCGACCCAAGCGAGCAGCACGAGGCTGACTTGTGTGACAAGCAAATCGGGCCGCGTCAGGCGGATTCACAGACTAACGTTGAATATCGATGGTGCGAATCGCACCCTCGTGGACAATCCATATAATTACACTCACGATCCGACTATTATGGAAATTAAACCCCTGAGGAGCTTTGCCTCGGGCGGCCGTATGATCACCGTGCATGGGACGAATTTGGACACTATTCAGAAACCCGAGATGGAAGTATACTTTGACAACGAGCCGTTGCCGGTGAATAGAACCGTTTGCACCGTCCTGAATCCCACGCAAATGGAGTGTCCGAGTCCGAGCGTCACCAGGAGATTTACATCGATCCGACGTAACGAACGTTCGGCGGTCGCCAATGCCCAAGGCACTTCGTCGCCGCAATCATTAAGACTGAAGGAGTCCCAGCTGTCTCTCAAGATCGCCTTCATCATGGATAACGTGGAAAGTGTGAGAGACTTGGAGAAGCACTTTCAGAGTCTCCGTAATCGGTTGTTCTACGTCGAGGATCCGAAATTTTTCCCATTTCCACGGAACGTTAAACTATATAAGGGTGACACACTAGTGATTGAGGGCGAGAATCTCAACTATGCCAGCGACGAATCCGATGTGAATGTCACTGTAGGCATTATGCCGTGTAACGTGACGTCGCTCGCTCTCACACAACTGGTTTGCACGCCACCGGATCAACAGCCCGCCGACACGGACGAGCACGGCATCAAGACTGACAGCGGATTGCCATTGGTAGTAGTACGAGTAGGTCGCAGTTTACGTTTTCCCATCGGTTATCTGCGCTACGAGGTCATTAAGTCATATCCGATACCCCCGGAAGCGATCGCCGGCATCGCCGCTGGCACGTTTGGTCTCATCTTTCTATTTGTACTGGTATTGGTCATCTATCGCCGTAAAAGTACTCAAGCGGAGCGCGAGTATAAGCGCATACAGATACAAATGGACACGCTCGAGAGCAATGTCCGGATGGAGTGCAAGCAAGCATTCGCAGAACTGCAAACGGACATGACAGACTTGACTGCAGATCTCGAATCGTCAGGCATACCCACTCTCGACCATAAAAATTACATCATGAAAGTGTTCTTCCCTGGAGTGATAGATCATCCCATATTGAACGATCCGCGATCGCGTAGCAACGTCTCACGTACCAACTATGACGCGGCGATGATACAATTTGAGCAACTCGTCAACAATAAATACTTTGTGCTGACATTTATAGAGACCTTGGAAGCGCAGAAAGACTTTAATATCAGAGACAAAGTAAACGTCGCCTCCTTGCTCATGGTAGTCCTAATGGGAAAGATGGAATACGCCACGGATATCCTGATGAATCTATTATTGAGATTGATTGACAAAGCGGTGAACACGAAGCATCCGCAGCTTATGTTAAGGCGAACGGAATCTGTGGTAGAGAAGATGCTAACAAATTGGATGGCGCTTTGCATGTATAACTACCTGAAGGACTACGCCGGCTCATCCTTATTTTTGCTCTTTAAAGCGATCAAACATCAGATCGAGAAAGGACCGGTGGATGTAATTACACACGATGCAAGATATTCTCTCTCGGAGGAGAGACTCTTGCGTGAGCAGATCGAGCACACGATCGTCACGTTGCACGTGGTGCAGGACGATCTAGATGAAAAGATACAGTGCAAGGTTTTGGATTGCGATACTATAAGCCAAGTAAAGTCCAAGATCCTTGACGCGCTATATAAGAATACTCCGTTTTCGCTGAGGCCGTCCGTACATGACGTTGATCTAGAGTGGCGGCACGGTCGTGGTGGTCATTTGACCCTCCAAGACGAAGATCTCACGACCAAGGGCTGCGGCGAGTGGAAGAAGATAAATACATTGGCACATTACGGTGTCAAAGAGTCGGCGGTGATGTCGCTGATCCCTCGGCAGAACGACGGTTTCTTAGTGGCGTGCAAACCGCCCTGCCAAAATTGCAAGCCCTCGCACTATCATCCACAACAGCAGCCGTCGAATCATCCGCATCATCCACCGTCGCATCATCTACATCGACATTCGAATCACTGTTCGTCCACGCATCTTCCATCCACACCCAATCACGGGTTGATCAGTCCCGTGATGTACAATCATCCCGTGAGCGGCCTATACTTTGACTCTCAGCACTCACCGCCCATCATAACGGCGAACGGTGATGTTGAGAGCGGCCATGGCGGTAATCAGCGGCTGTACCATCTGGTCAGGCCTATCGAGGACGTGCATTATCCTCCCGGTTTAGGCTTCAACAGTAGCAGCAAGCATCACCATCCCGAGAGAACGCACAAGGCGATTCCGGAGATATTCCTTACGCGATTGCTCTCGACCAAGGGCACTGTACAAAAATTCGTCGATGATTTTCTAAACACTATACTGACCGCCAACGAGGCGCTGCCAAGCGCGGTCAAGTGGTTGTTCGATCTTCTCGACGAGGCGGCCAAGCAGCACGGTATTATCGATCCAGAAGTGCCGCACGCGTGGAAGTCGAACAGCCTGCCGCTCCGATTCTGGGTAAATTTCATTAAGAATCCGGACTTTATGTTCGACATCAACAAATCCACGACAGTGGACTCGAGTCTCTCCGTGATCGCGCAAACGTTCATGGACTCGTGCTCGATGACGGAACACAGACTGGGCAAGGACTCGCCGTCTAACAAGCTGCTCTTCGCCAAGGACATACCACACTATCGCGAGAAAGTGGGTCGATTTTACACGGATGTGCAGAGACTGCCGCAGATCACCGACCAGGAGATGTCTAGTGCCATGCAGCAATTGAGCGCGTCTCACGCCAACGAGTTCGATGTGATCGCGGCGCTAAAAGAGCTCTACATTTATGTCAGCAAGTATTATGAACAAGTAAGTTATTTGATCCGACTTTCTCGTTAATTTCGACATTCAGAGGCTAGCGACAAAGTTCGCTATACTATTGTGAAATTCTTTTCAGATCCTAGAGGCCTTGGAGACAGATACGGGCTGTCGCAAACTACACCTAGCTCATAGACTAGAAAATGTAGCGTACACGCTCGAGGGAGAAGAGACCAGTGCCTGCTGACATACCCTCCTCACTTCCATCCCAGGACCCGTCAACCTCTCCAGAAACACTGACTAGTGCCTCCACTTCATGCATCAGATACACCTCGTTACATATGTACAAATATTACACAAATACAACACACCGTGTGAATAACAATGCCGTAAAAAGAGATACACGCGATTTCGTTAGGGCTAGTCAGGCGATAGGTCACGGGATTATAGACACAGTCCTCGTGGTAGTATTTTACCGTCTTTACGTGTTGGCCATACCGAAATACGCTTGTAAACATGTATGGATATTAGTACGGCAATATGTACGCGCCTCTGATCCTTCAATTACGACGCTGGACAGATGCCTATTGTGAATCTCTCTAGAAATCGAATAAGGTAGTATTTATATATTAATCTCTCATCGAATTCGAATCTCAATTCGTAGAATTTGCGAACGATTGTTGTTATCGTAGTGAGAGATAATTTAGTTCTAAGTAATTAAATTATTTTTATCGTCTACTTTATTTTTCATGATGTTGTTACGTTTACAACATCAGTCTCGGCGTTTTTCTCCTGTCGGGACTCTTTTGAGGATCTGAGACGTGGATCGGTGCAAATACTTTTAGGGAAGAAATTTAAAGTGTAAATTTTACGGTCGATCTGATATCTATACGTGTGTACGCAAATACGGAACACATAAAGTAAAAGTAACATGTCTAATGGTAAGTGAGAGAAAGCCATAGTGTCCACCAGACTGTCTGTACGGGAGCAACGTACGGCAGCGAGTAGTCTGTGATCCGAGCACGAGTGGCTATGCCTATTATATCTTCATTATGATATATATAATTATTAATATGTTATATATATACACATGAAAAAAATATATATAAAGCAAAGAATCATGCGCGACACACCTCCATGGATTGTAGTGAGCTAGTTAGAGAGGGACTATATGTATTATAAATTAAGGGTTACGCACCCTTATAATTCACAGAGACAGAGTAACAGATAATATTAAATTAAGGCGATTAAAGTAATGCGCGTTAAAAAAAAAATTAAAGTTAAAAATTATATAAGAGCAGCTCAGTCTACTCTAGGCCTATCCACGTATATCGTATATACGTTAAACAAATCTTTTTCTCTTAATTTTATCTCTTTTGCTTCTATCTCTTTCTCTGTATGCCATACACAAATACTGTACTGTACATGGTAAAGTGCTATCATGTTTTAGAAAGATCATTTTGTGAAGCATTTTTCTAATAACTTTATCTCTTCTTTGTACGTATTATTATATTATTATATGTTATTATTATTATTATTATTATTATTATTATTATCATCGGTTATTTTATATTATTATTTCTTTATTATTGTCCATATATATACATATAAATATTAATGCTGCCCATTAATTATTACTATATTGTTAGAAATAACGAATGACAGATGCAAAACGAAACAGATCTTTTTTAGATTACCGACGCAAAAATATTATAAACTGTTTTGATCATGTTATAGAGAAAGAATTTTGTATTTGGCCGAGATTTATGTGCTATTATTGTAATAATAGTCGTATGTATCGCAGACACTCGTCGTGGCACAACGACACACACACACAAACACACATACACAGTATTTTTTGAACAATCGTAACTTGCTTATTTTTAATTAATATATAAGACTGGTAGAATTTTTTTAATACGTTTTTTTTTTTCCTTTTCCTTTTTTTACGAATCTCTCGATATTGCGTAACATCAGTGGACAATTATTATATTTGTCACGCACACACTGCCAAGTTTTTCCACAAACTGTCGATCCGTTCAGCCAATATAAGCTCGTCGTTCAATCGAGGCGCAACAAACCTTGATCGACGAGTCATCGACGTAGGTTCAGGGAGGCTGGGGACGTGCTCATACTCTTGTACTTAATAATGCCGTCGTGTAATTTCAATTATATACTCTAGGTCCCCAGGCTCCCCGTCATTCGCGATCATCAGCAACCTATGTATCTCTCTATTAATATGTATATTGTATTTATTTATATTACACGAGGAATAAATTGTAACTCGATCGCGTATGTACGTCAATCTGTAAGTTTTTAAATTTTATTACGTATCTCTTTGTATCGAATTGTATGAATATTATATGTCTGTGTATGTCTGTTCGCTTTTTTATGCAAGTATATGTGTCTCTCGGTATGCGTGCCATCTGTTTCGACGCGGTAAGGAATTTGTTCGCTCGAGATTTTTTTTTTTCTTAAAAATAGAACGCGATATAGTTTAATTATCTATTCTTAGAGAATTATGGTAGATCTTGTGTACGTGCAATGTTATTAATTAAATTTATTTAAATTCAATTTAAAGAAAGAATGACGCTTTGCTCTCTTACTATGAGATTCACGCGAAGCGAACATATTTAATACCGCTTGATACAGTCTTCCCCGGATGAGATCGAACGGAGATTTGATTTGAACTGAATTTTCATATTAATTATCGTGCAACGTTTCGTATGTATTTTTTACATATGTAGTTTAACGTTTGTAGAGATGCCATGTTTTCGTCCGCGAACTCGAGATATTCAAAACCAATTACAGATACATAATACCTACTTATATATATATATACATTTTATTCACAAAGAGATTATATTTCCATTGAAATTTAGTATATGCAAATTGGAACGTTCATACAATTAAGCTAACCGGAATTTCGAACCGGTATCGAAATCCGTGCAAACACAGGATAACGAAAGTACATTTATATAAGTATATGATTAAAAATTGTACGGATGGGATAATGTGTAACGGGTTTACACTTTGCTCGTCCCTGCGTTGAAAGTATCGTAATTCTCTCTTTTCGGTTTCTACCAGTACACTCTAACAATGTAAGCCGACATTCTTATTTGATAAAAACTTGTAATTAAGAATTATATACATATATGTATAAACTGAGAGAAGAGCGCGTTAACTCAAAATATAGCAGCTGCAATATGTCATCAGTGATAGCGAGTATATTACAAATGACTTAATCGACATGTAAGCACTGCCGTTAACGTTGTTTTGGAGGAAATGCACAACGATAGAAAAAAATTGCCGTCGCTACACGCCCTACAAACGTCCTCCGTTCCCTTAACGCGAGGGAAGGAATAGAGAATATGTATTTATATATATATATTGCACCTTTTGATTTTTCCTTTATCACTGCCGTGATTTTGCATTTAAGAAACAAGACTTTCACCGAGCCACTGTATTACTGTGTTGTAATAGTGTGTTCTGCAACGCGAGTAAACTCTTTGTACGTTCCCTCATAAAGGAGAACCAAAAAACGGCTGACTTAAAGCTGTACGCAAGAATATTTAACTTTATCCCGTATTCTAATCGCGCAGGTGTATCGTTAAATGCGTTTACCCGAGAGCTTATCAGTATGTTGATATCTGGTGCAATTTATTTAATTATGCGCGGTGAGAATACGGGTGTTTTTTTTTTCTTTTTTTTTTTTCCTTTGCGTTTGAAGAATATTATGCCGTGCAGATTGACGTACATGGGAACACACACGTGCGCACATATTCGTATATACAAATGTACACATACATCACACGTCGTTATTATCGGGTGCCAGTGGGCCTCCAGACAAGCGCAAGATGTTTTTCTTTTCCATAAAATTCAGTTGGAAGATACTCGTGCGATATGTAAATTATATCGAGCAACGTTCGAGTTTGATCCAATAGAATCCATATATTAGCGTCTCGCTATACTTTACGAACGTACAAGTGCTTGCGACTCTGCCGCGTTAAATCGGAGAGAAAAATAGATTTAAAAAGATATTTCGTATTCATTTTTCCCTGTTCTCGTATTACACAATTTTTATATATATATGTATATGTTAGAAGCGCGAATAAGGTAGAAATAAATGAATAAAATGTGCGTGTACACCGCTATGTCGAGAGAAGTGATATATGATAAAATATCGAGAGACGCTATTTCTGTAAACGTCCGCTGAATTTTTTATCGAGATAACGATTAAAGAGACCGCGCGTGAGTATTTAAAATGTTTACAATATCCGGAATATACGCAGCAGAGTTTTCCGAGCAAATTGTACAGTCGAAAGTCGACTCCATCCAATCTGAAAAGCTTGTCAATTCTGCATTCAACGTATGTGATTATAACGCAACGGACTGAGAGAGAGGTGATTCTCGCGAGGCGATTAGTGTGTCATGCTTCGTAGTTTATAGAGATAAATCTCAACATCGTGTCTCGAGTTAAGATTACTTCTTGTTAAGCTTCGAGAAGAGAAAATGGGGGAGGGGGAGAGGGAATGATCCCGATAATTTTCCTAGTTTAAAAATATTTCTCTTGTATATTTTCGATCGTCGCTACTTCCGGAGGTACGATTTAATGGACTTTTTATCCGGCAATCATTGCGAGCAATATATAATTGCTGAGAGCAATAATTGAGCTACCAATGCCGTCTTGGTTTCGTTAGCGTTTTCGGAAATATATCTTCCTGGTAGCATACTTTGTGAAGAATCATGGAAAAAGAAAGTAATATTAATTATATTATACGGTATTATATTGACATTAAACTTGATCGCCATTAAATGTACCTTGGGGGAAAGCGTCTGTCCTCTATTCATTAAGATGCGTGCAATACGCTTATTTCAAGCGTATTATATCGTATCTGTATCCATTTGTGTGTGTGCGTGTATGTATGTGTATGTGCAATTGCAACTCCTCGCGAGTAGCTCTCTTCCCCTCTCCATTGTACATAGTATTTCAGCCCAATTCCTCCCCCCATCCCGCGCACGAGTAGACTTTAAGCGACACTCGAGAAAACGAAATGATTCTTGCCAAATTTTCAATGGGACGTAGGGACAAAACGATTAATTGCATTAAAAAAAAAAAAATCGCAAAAAATATATTGGTATTATAAACGATTCGTATCGTATTATCTCTTCGTTATTTCGCCCACCCGCAATCTCAGCTGTACAGACTTTTAATTATTAGCCTTACGATTAAGACACGATGAACCACCGTGTCGTCTTGATAATCGTTAGCATAAGAAGGGAAAGCCACAAGCGTTCAAGTGGACTCGTTTCTAATTTGAATCGTTACAATTTGTCACAAATTTGCCTGCGGAGATGATGACGATTTTTCCAGCTCCTTTTTTTTTATACAAACAAATACTCAAAATCTCCCTTTAGTTTCGTCGGTAAAGATTTATTGTAATTGAACGGACGCGCGATATACAGCTACATAGCCCGTGTAAAATTATCACAGCTCTCTGTGGTGCGCTAAGATCTAAATATTGTTACTATAAATACACATGGGTTACACGTGAATTTTTCAGGAATACACGCCATTCGAAAGTTGTCGGAGTCGCGTGTGTTACTTAAGTCGTGTTACATTAATTTGAAATTCTTACATTAGTCCGCGACTCTAATCCTCCGCATTCGTGGAGTACACGTGGAATTTACATGTATATCTTGTATACAGTAGAACGTATATATTTGGCGCGCGTCATAGTTTTCCACTGTGCATTTTGACAAGCATTGACAATTCCGGCGTCGATGTTGTATCGCGTAACGCGATACAATTTATAAATCAGCGTATTTGGTACGCGCAGAGTTGATTTCGGTCACGAAATTGTATATGCTATACATATATATAACAGTACAATTAATACGCAATCTTGAGATATGTGAAGTTTGTATAATTTTATCGCTTTCCTTTTATAAATATATCAATAAAAAGGTATTAAAAAATAATCTATTGTATATTTACATTTTAAAACTATCAACGCAGACTTGTATTACAAACGATATTACGTGTGTAATAATTATTAGCTATAGTAATATTATGTCATTATTTTCTACATACTTAATATTTTTGTAATAATAATGCGAAAGCTTATAAAGATAACAAATTTACATGGCACGTTTGTACAATTATTGATAAATTGTATAATATGGAATTGTATTTATAGGCAGTAAGAAATTCAGACACTACACAAAGGCCCAATTGTACTAATATCGATTGAATGTAATTCGAGATTAAACTTCAATATAAATACGCACTAGTGGTGTATCGTCTATTTAAAACTTGTGTCTTTGTCATAAGGGGCCGCGATTCTCACAATCTCTCTTTTTTTCTTATTCTCTCTCGTCATACGAAAATATATTCATAAAAAGTAATAATAAAAATTGTCCTTCCTCTTTCCTTCATAGGTTAATAAGATCAATTATAAAATAATTTCAATAAAAAATGCGAATTATTTTTACAGCATATAATATTTATATATAATTCGTTTTTGTTTATTTAGTGACTTCTTTCATAACTTACGCAATTTACTCTATCCCTGACTTTATCTTGTATAATAATGATTTATCCTGAGAAGACTTAACTGAGGATAATGCAGATGTACCGGATGAAGAGTTCTTTGAACTTGAGGCAGTACCTGTATTTCGTTTGTCTTGTTTGGCTTTCTTCATCATGTCTTTCAATCTTTTATCCGCGCTTATAATATGAATATTTGGTGTCACCTTAGTTCCAGTGCCTGCAAGAATTCATTAATTAAAAAATAAAATAAAGTTTACTTCTACATTTCAAATGCATTACACATGCGTTCATATTTACTTGAGCTCGGTTTCTTTTGTTCTTTGGTTTTGCTTTCTATCACAGTTTTTGGCGAACTTCTGTCTTTCGAAACCTAAAATATAATAATCAATATAGTAGAATAATTACATTGACATCCAGCAAGTAAAATATTAGCCCTTATTTAAATTTCTCTTGTTGTTTAAAATTTGATATTCTCATATAAATTATAAATGCGAGTAAATACACATACCTGAGACTTTGGACAGTTAGAGCAGTACCATACTTGTTTCGGCACATCTATCTGCGAATCCAGAATATGTGGAACATGGCGTTCCTGATGATATAAAGAATGACACTCTTGACACTCCACAAGTCTATTTCTCGCTCCAACATCCATCCCTTTACAAATTACGCATGTCAGATCATCTTCTAGAATTTCCAGTGCCAGAGTATCATCCGTCTGCAGAATGTCCGGTGGTGTGTCGCGTGCTGGCAGATTAACAGGGGAGCTATTCTTGCTCGATTTGCTAGAATGCTTAGACGAGCTGGAGCTTTTGCTTTTCTTACTGCTACTACTACTGTGATCGCTCAATACTGGTTCTTCCATCATGTACTAAGAAACAGATGGAACAAATTACATCAACTATAATTTATATAGGCATATTTTATTAAATGCATTACCTTTTTATGTAGCACATTGGAGAGCATTTTGGATGGCCCGTACTTTTGTTTAATCGCCTCATCTAATAGAGCTCGCAGCTGTTCCGCAGAATCCTTATTAGTGGAGTGCAAAAGGCGTAGCCCCTGTGTAAATTGTGGATCCAATTCCAGTTGAGTCATCTTTCAAAAGTATCCTTTCTATCAATGCAATGTATATTAATTAATCATTGCTATATAAACATTTTATAAATAATTCGCGACAAGACTGAATAAAGACGCCTTGCAACGTAAGTCACAGGTTATATTTTGCAATAATAGCACATGTGTTTCGCGCGTGTGTGTATTGAAGATTTAAATACTCTATCTTATCTCATTAACTTTTTTCATGTATGAGGAGCAAGGTACAAACATATGAGATGTCTCTTTTTGAGTACAAAGAGTGTTATTCGAAAAAAGGTAAAGTCTACGCTCTCTTGTTTTTTTATACCTTGCACTTGCATATATTTATCAATATTTACTCTTTTATAACAGAAAGGAAACTGTGCAATATAATACGTTTGTAGTTTAACTTACAGAACCCGTAAAGTTTTAATTAATGCAAAATATGCATTAATCCATAATATCTATATGGTAGATGTAATATCGACACTTTATTTGTGACTTTATCATCGATCACGTCAATATGCAGCGTTTTTGCTATGAAATATTACTTTATTCTAGGCCTAGGCAATCTAGGTTATCGCGTGAATCTTGAACCGCGTAGATGAGTTTGTATCTTGTAAAGCTAAAGATCAGCTGAATTCGTGAAAATATCTATTGGACATTATATATATTGGATATTATATGACGTTTAATCGGCAGAATAATTAAGAAAAAAAAACTTATTAATCAATTTTCGAATAAAAATTAAATTTCAAAAATTGTATTAAAAGAATGTATATATATATTTTTTTTTATATTTATGAAAATTGTAATTTATACGATAAAAAAACTTTTCGTATTCTCAACTGATTGAAAATGGGCAATATACCGTTCCCATATCATATCGATTTTTTAAAACTGGCATATTTTATGTATTGTGTGTATATATAATAAAAGAATTGATAATAATCTGTGAAATATATTTTGTAATTTTTAAAAATCTAATAAACTGTATTAATAATACAAAACGCAAATGTCTTGTGATTGAAAAACCTATACCCTCATCCATTCCCGCACATCTTGTCGTGTCACGCACACTTTTTTAATTATATATTTGCTTGATATCTTTTGCCAATTTTTCATTTTTGGAATTTCTGAAATTGCGTTTCTTGGAATCAAGTATCAGAAGAATATAATTAGCAAAGAGGTGGCATAAACTAAAATTTTAAAGAGTGCGAAAATTTAAAGCTTCGAAATTCATAAAAATAGTGTAACAGCGAAAGCGATTGCGTCCAATATACGATATATAAACGTAATAAAATGCCTGTGTGCATTATTGTATAATAATGAAAATCACTGCGTGTGCGTGTGTGTGCAAAATTAGTTAATATAGCGAAAGCGATCAATTCAATTTTACTCACGAATGTATAAGCAATTGCGAAAGCGATCATGTCCGATATCCGAAATAATGTATATAAAAATGTAATAAAATTGCTAGTGTGTATTATTTTGTATAGTGATAAAAATGACTGTATGTGTGCGTGTGTACTAAATGTAATATGACAGCGAAAGCGATTGCGTCCGATACCCGATATATGTATACGCGTAAATATACATATAAATATAAGAGAATCGATAATATCTGTCAAACATATTTTGTAATTTTTAAAAATTTAATAAACTGTATTATTAATACAAAACGCATATGTCTTCTGAATGAACCTACCCATTTAATCCCACACATCTTGTTGTGCCACACACATCTCTTTGTTAATTATACAATTCCTTGAAACGTTCTTGTAAATTTTTCATTCTTGGAATTTCTGAAACTGCTTTTCTTAAAATCAAGTATCAGGGAAACATAATTAGCAAAGAGGTGGCACAAACTAAAATTTTAAAAGCGTGAAAATTTGAAGCTTCGAAATCCGCAAAAGTATCAGGAGAACATGATCAGCAATTAAAGCTTCGAAATCCCCACAAGTATCAGAAGAACATGACAAGCAAAGAGTTCACATAAAGTTAAATTACAGAAAGCGAAAAATTTAAAGCTTCGAAATCCCCACAAGTATCAGAAGAACATGACAAGCAAAGAGTTCACATAAAGTTAAATTACAGAAAGCGAAAAATTTAAAGCTTCGAAATCCCCACAAGTATCAGAAGAACATGACAAGCAAAGAGTTCGCATAAAGTTAAATTACAGAAAGCGGAAAATTTGAAGGTTCGAAATTCGCAAAAGTATCAGGAGAACATGATCAGCGAGAAGGTGTTACAAACTAAAATTTTAAAAAATGCGAAAATTTGAAGCTTTGAAATCCGCAAAAGTATTAGGAGAATATAATCAGCAAAGAGGTGGTACAGACTAAAATTTCAAGAAGCGTGAAAATTCAAAACTTCAAAATCCGCAAAAATAGTAGGATTTTTTTTTTTTGTTTTGCGAAGGAAGAGAAAAATGCATTATGCATTCCCACCGGCCGATCCGGTGGGATATGCGGGACTCGCACCCGCTAAAAAACTCTCCCTATGGAGCCAACCTTTTTGGCCTCCTGCCGATACTTATACAAATTTAAATTCTGGAATATTGGGAACATGATAGGCAAGAAAGACAATACAAATAAAAACTTCAAAAATTAAAATTTTAAAAACTCCAACTTTATTTCCTTTTCTCATTTACAGTATAGTGAAAATTACTATCTAAAAATAATTAATTGTTCTTATAACTCATTTCTTAATTTTCACAAATGATCGCATTTTGGAGGCAACTATATTATTTCAAATAAAATTTATTTTTGTAATATTTCGTAATGAGTTGCAAATTATGCTCGGTTTCTGCTGTCAATCTGTCGTCAGATTGCGCGCACGCAGATTCTGCTTTATTTCTGCTATCAATTTGCTATCAGTCTGCAAGATTTTTGGCGATTTGTTGATTTAATCGATAATAACAATTTCTGTATCAAATTTATAACTTTTTTGCTGACAACAGTTGATAGCAGACACTTTTGGCATGATCTGTTTTCGACAGACTTGGCTATCCGGGTATATGTCGTAAATTTTTTACCTTAAAAATTTTTGAAATTTGCACGTTTCTCTTTACAATTCTTTCATAAGCAATAAATAAAAATACGTTTTATATATGCCCTAACTTCTAAAATCCTAACAAATCCCTTCGATTTTGTACCTGACTCAGGTCGACGTCATGTTTAATCCTTTGACCATTGTATTCACGTATCACAATCCTTCCCGCCAAAATTCCTTTCTCTCAAATGTTTTTCAAAGAATAATTCTATTCTTTCAAAATGCAAAGATTCGCAATACAAAAAGATTTAAAAATTTCAGTTATCAGTTGATCGTTTGTGAGAACATTTCCATTTAGCATAAGAGCGTTGTGAATGATTAGTATATAGTTTATATACACATCAATTCCTCTAATAATAAAGTACAGTGCACATTGTTTATTTAATTTTCTGAATATTATGTAGCGCGTATAACAACGCATGTGTTTCCGATTGATAAACGCGAATTTATTTACGCAAATAAATTTCTGCGTTTTCTTCACGATTCGAATTTCAAAAATACCGCCGCTAACCGGACGACACCTACGGCTCTGTCGTGTTCGCCAGGAACTCGGAGAATGTAGGCGCATCAAGTTCGATTCCCTCTGTACGCATCCGAAATTAAATTTTGCGAAGTGAATTCGAGTGCGAGATACAAGATCCAAAAGTTTCTCGGAGGGGCTACCTCTCCGAGATCTTTTCAAATTCCGCAGCGTCCACGAATTCATATCGTCCGTCGACGAAGGCGACGCGGACGAGGAGATATCTCGAACGCCGCCGCCGATCGAGAGAGGAAGACGAAGAAGGCGAAAATATAACCAAAGAGAGACGAAAATAGTTACCCTGCGGGCGACGACGACGACGACGACGACGACGATGACGACGAGAGGCGGCGAGCGTGGATTTCTCTCGCGCGACTGACGGCGCATGCGCGCGCCAAGCGCCAAGGCTATCACGCGCGCCGTCTCACTCCCGCCGAATGTCGGGCGCATCGTCCCGTCTCCGTCTGACGGACGGAGCGGCGCGGCGGCGCGCGTCAAGCGACGTTGATCCGAAAACTTTCAACCCAACAGTTGGCAGCGTTGCGTAGAAAAGAAATAAATAATCAAAGCGACCATGAAGTGACAAATAAAGTCGAGGTAGAGAGAACAATGCTCGCGCGTACGACGGCAAGGTGGATACTCGAGTCGTACAGTTGCAGCGCGCGTTCGCATCGCCGTTGATACGGATCGCCCGCGTCTCGCGTTCGTGTGCGTCCTCGCGGCGTCAACGCGCCGCTCACCGCCGACCGCCGCTGCTCCGCCACCCGCAGGCCGCAGCAGCAGCAGCCGCGCGCGACACAGCAGCCGGAGAGCGGAGAGGCGCGCTATGCGCTATGCGATCACCGTGGAGGCGAGGGTGATACACACGGGATACTCGTTTCTGCTCACGGCGCGACGTGACTTACCGCATCGCGCTTCTCGGTGCTGCTTCCAGCGCCGGTTCCCAAGCGGTATCTGGTTGGCGAACCCGGCCGAATCCGGCCCCGTATCCAGGTGGTGTGGTAGCTTCGCAGCATCCCCCAAGTCACGGTGAGGATAAATAACGGCGAGATAGACTGCAGCATCCCCCCCCACCGTCGCTCGTGACGATTCACGAGCATAGCGATGTTTAAAGCCTCGGGAGAGCTTGTTGGTGTCGTCTGGTGAACGCTCCCAGACTTCCGATTCACATCCGTGCATTCGGTCGACGTTAACCTCTCAATCTCCGCCGCACGCAGCCAGCGCGTCGCGGACGCGGACCTAGTGTCACCTAGTGCTAGTGGCCATGCCTCTTCTTTTCCCACTGTTCACCAACAGTAGCAGCAACAACGAGGTTTGACACGCTCGGTCGTTCGCGCACGCGATACGCTCCAACCATGAAAACGGAAAAGAAGCCCAACGAGCCCAGCTGTTGTCCACCTACCACGGTTGTCAAGGATGAGCCTGACGCCGATCCTGTTAAGCTTAAGGACGAGGGTACAGGTAGTAATAACGACGATACGACTGGAGAGGATACAGCGGAGTGTTCAAGAGATCCCTGTATCGATACATCTAACGGCGAAGGTACAATGTCTGTGGAGAATCAGAATACCAATGGGAATCAATCGATCCTGACTTCGGTTAAACAAGAGGGAGACCCTAACAATCCCACCGATGAGCTACCTGGTAACATCAATTTATTTCTATTATTTTATAATCTATGAATTTTATTTACACTTTATTTATTGCGCTAACGTATATCTTATGTTAGACTAATCAAATTATTCTTTTTTTTGGCTATAGATTATAATAGATATATTATTACAGCAGACAGCATTCAACCGCTTGTTAGTAATGTTGTGGGAAAACAGATGGGAACTAGTGCAAGCAGTGGCGAGGCTCAATACATGCAACAGCAGAGCCAAGTTTTTGTATTTTCTACGCAGTTAGCGAATACAGGCGCAGATGCAGTATTGAGAGGCGAATATCATTCGCTCGTTGCTTATCATTGCGCACAGCCAGCCACTAAAAAATATTTGGAGGTATATTATATGTGCGATATTGAATTTATTTCAATAATACTCTTTGTAAATTCTCATTCTCAAATTATATACATGAGCAATTTATTGCAAAAGTCGCATTTTTTGTTGTAAAAATTTTGCACAATTCTCTGTCGAAATAGTATTAGTAATTACGCATTATTAATTTTTTTATACTTTTTTTTTTCACACATCTATTTACCTTTGACTTACAATTTGTTTCCAATATAAATATCTTGTATAATACATTATTTTTAGTAATATGCTTTTTTTTTGTATGCTACATGTTATTTATTTATCATTAATATATATTTACCGTTTTTATTCTTTTAGAAACATCCAAATAAAGTAAATCATTTTCGCCAAAATCCTGCTCAATGGTTAAATAATCTTGCTATGATGAAACAGAAAGGCCATCAGGGAAATGCGAATAATACTTTCCCGACTGAACAACCCCCGGATTTACCAGCATTAGATCCAAATGCTCCACAGTTTTGGAACGAACAACCCAACTTGCGAAACATAAACGGTGGAAATTCCCTCGGTAATACCGAGCCATCACTCGATGATGGAAATCTAGACGTAGTGCCTTGCCTTGTGCCGAATTCACCTGGTAATTCAGGTAATTTTTATTACATTTAATTATTTTAATTCATTATTTATGTGAGATTTAATGCAATGTATATGCTTTTTTTTTATCTCACAGCCAATCCTCAACCCGCTAATAATGCTACCATGGGCCACAGTCCAAATTTGTTAGGTGGCACAACGAGTCCAGGCCCAGGAGGTTTACAACCATCGCTTCAGGGTGTCAAAGTTCCAGACGAAAATTTGACACCGAGACAAAGGCAGCACAGAGAAGTTCAACTAGCGACCTTGCGAAAAATGCAGCTGATGTTGTTTAAGGATGAACAATCTGGCAACCCTTTGGCGGACACGACACAAGGAACGACGGTGTCGTGCTCTACCGCGAATGTTCCTCCTGTTGGTTCCGTACCAAATCAATGTTCTCCATCTATGGATTGGCATAAGTTGCAGCATCAATTTCTCGATGGAAAGAATAAAGTACGTATTCTTTGTGCGTGATAATTTTAACTCAATGTACACAGGATTATGGAATATCTATAACAAAAATATCATTATTACAGGCAACGGTTGGTAATCCGGGCGCGGTACCGTTGCGCGGTGCTAACATGGTCAGTGGGGTACCGCGAAGTCAAGGCCCACCACCTCCGTATCATCAAACGACACGATCTGCCAGTGTACCGATCGCGATTCAAAGTCCAAATCCGTCGTCGCCCAACAATCCGACCAGCAATCTGTCGCTACCGTCACCGCGCGCGAGTTCTGCTTTGAATTCGCCAGCGGATTGTAACAGACAGTTCCAGCTGGGTAATCAGAGGACCAGTCACCTGCCGGGACAAAGTCCGACGAGTCAGGATTCTCCGAATCCGGTTGGCACAGGAACCGTTTCGACGACACGGTTGAATCATAGCAACCCGGGAACACCGGTCTCTCATTCTCATATCGCCGCTCTTAGTCCTAGCGGTACTAATGCTCAAAAGGATACTTCTCTCGATTTTCCTACCAATCAACAACCAAATGGTAAGTGGATCAAAACGGTAAAGGATTGGTACAGATTGGTAAGGATGAGGAGCAGAGGTATGTTTCGTTTTTTTTTTCTTTTTTTTTTCTTTTGTGTAAATTTATTGCTGTGCGCAAAGTTTAACGTTTTTATGAGTTTCATATAATTTCTAAATTTGATTTATTCTTTTGATTTAGTGGATGGTATGTTTTGCCGAACGTTACAATCCTTAGCTCAACAGAAGCAGCAACATCCTGGAAATGCAACGACCGTGAAAGAAGCAAATTTAATGCCAGTGCCGAGCCCCCTTCAACTTCAATATCTTAACACGTTCGAGGGACAAGAATTGACTATTCAGAAACAACCTAATACAAGTCTGAAAGATGGCAATTCGTCTACGTAAGTATCCCCTCCTTCCGTTTCTCTTTTCTATTCTTTCATTAACTTTTGAGCAAAACATAACTTTCTCTTCAGTGTGAGATTATATTTCGATTAATAATCATAATTCGTATAACTATATGATGTGTTTTTTTTTTATTGACAACAGAAACACAGGCAGCTCTTCAGAGATGCCCAACAGAATCATGGCGGGAAATCTAGATAACAATAATCAATTCCCTACTAGATCGGAGGGCGCGAGTCCGGTACAGATGGACAGTATGAACCGAGGCTTTGCGGGTTCCCTGCATAGTCCTCACACGCCGCACACACCGCACACACCGGGTAGCGCTGCGCCGCATACTCCGGTGGATCCCGCGAAACCGGGCAACAAGTCCAGCGCGAGTGCACAGAATAGTCCGACGCCACATAACACCAGTATACCCGACAGTATGGGTCCTCCACGAACGGTGCCGGCATCGCCTACCATGAAACCCGATACATCGCCACCGTGCGTGAAAGACGTTCAGCAGCAGCAACAACAAACGCAATCGCAGCAACAATCGCAACAACAGCAACCTACAGTGAATCCAAATAATTCTGGTAACACAACAGTAGTGTCGTCATTGAGCAGCGGCGGACCCGGCGGTGGACCCGGCGGTGGCGCCTCGTTCGCTTGCGGCAGGCCGTCCATAAACGTGAGTCAACCATCCGACAACGTGCCTCTCAATCCCAACAACATAGTCGGCGGTCGACTCGGCGGCTTAAACACCATGAATACGAATCACTTTGACCCGATAACGTCTCTGGCACAAATGAGCCAGCAACTCACAAACACGGCGGCTAGCAATTCGCTAGGCAATGAACCCATGCATTCTGGCAATGCAGCTGGCATGATGCCGTTCGGCAATCCGCACGCCGCCAGTATGCATATGATGCAGATGGGTGGCGAGATGAACGGTGGTTGCCATATGGGTGCGAACAGCGGCGAACCTGGCGGCGGTGAAGTCGGCGGGATGTGCATGGGTCTTGCAGGACCGCCAACGAGCTACAGCCCCACTACTTCGCATACGGGCAGCCCCGGCGGAATTCCCAGCAAAATGGGAGGACACTCGATGATGGGTGGTCATGGAATGATGGGCGGTCATTCGGGTACCGGCGGCTCGACTGGTGGCGCTTATCCCGGCGGCGATCCCGGCCACGCGCCCCCATCGAGACTGATGACCGGGCCGCATGGAATCGGCGGACCGAGTCCGTATAACGGCGCGAGCGTTCAGGTAAAGCCCAATGCGCCCAACACCATACAGTACTTGCCGGCCAGGCCGAATGTCGGTCACGCACCACCCCGTGGCCCACCAAGTCTAGACTTCCTTCAGCGATTTACCAATCCACTATCCAATATGGAGTCAAAGATGGGTGGGTCGCCTTCCATGAACCTACAGTACTTCCCAAATGGCTGCGTGCCGAACAACATGGGGGGCCCACACAGCGGTATGCCGTCCAGCATGAATGCCACCGGGATCCCCGGTATGGGCGGCTCGCCCAGGATGGACGGTCAGTCCATGAACACTTCCGGCACTATACACCCGTCCATGAGACCGTCGGTCGGCAATATGCGACCGCAGTCGAATCTGATGCGGATGCAGCATATGGTAGGTGGCGGCGTCTTCCCGGGCGGCTCCATGGATCCCGACAAAGTCTTCCCGCCCGACATGGTGTCGCAGAATCTGCCGAATCAACCGAATCCGGCGGGCATGTACGGTGTGTCCGGCAACAAGGGCAGCCCGATGGGACTGGGACCGCCGCCCGAAGCTACTCAGCCATTACCGCCAAGTATGGGTGGCGCGACCGGCAACTTTAAGAACAATCCGTTTGGCAGCGGACCAAGTATGTCCGATCCGAATTATGCTCAACAGTTTCACAACTTCCAGCAACAGCTTTACGCCACTGGTACCAGAGGCAGCGGACCGCCACATCCTAATTTGCATCCGCCGCCAAACTCGCACTCGCATCAGCAGTTTTTCATGCCGAAGTAAAAAAGAAAAAAGAAAAACTGCCCGGTGTTGATTGATCCATATCGCGACGATGACGACGACGATTTTACGGTGGCCTTTCAGAGTGTCCCTCTCTTTTTCTCTCTTTCGCTCTCTTTCTATCTTTCATCTATCAGGGAGATGTTTCTATTATAACCACGCAAATTAATTCTGGAAGTGTAAACTGTGCTATAGATATATAGCAAAACGTTCTTGTAAAGGACAGAGAAAAATAATGATAGTTATCGACGAGCATGGCTGACAGCTATCTTCGAGGATAATCTTCATAATTAGCGTGCGACGAAAATCTAAAGTTCTACTCTTAATTTGTTGTTATGGCGTTATTTACGTATGTATTATGCCAAGTTTTTTTCTTTCTTTTTCTCTCTTTTGACTTGTGGATCACGACACCGAGTCGCATGTCTCTAAGAAAATGTTATTCCGATACATCTTAGTAGTATCGTTTTACACCTAAATTTTCCAGGTCCTATCTGTAAATTGTATAACGGAGACGTGGAGTACTCGCCTACGCGTTCGTGTAAATACCGATGTACAATCCGATGGTTTTTTTTTTACTTTTTCCTTTTTTTTTTTATAAGTCGTTATATTTTGATCGAGGAGCATTGTTAGATTAAGAAATACGTTACTGTAACTAGAATGTAAAAAGAAAAAGAAAGAGAGAGGAAGAAAACAAGCGAGATCTCCTCTCTTTTCTTCGAGTTTCGTTTATAACGGTTTGTTCAGAATAAAATAACAATTGTGCGTACGGTACGACGAGCGAGAGGATTCTGGTACACCGGTGCCGCGTAATTCATCCTTCCTTTATCACTAAAATACTTAAAACACAGTCAAACAAGCTCAAATTTATTATTGTACATATATACCATATACATATTATACATATTATATATATATATATATATTATATATATACACCTGTTGCAACATAATCCTTCAATATCGCCCGTCCCTTACGCTCCCTCATCGATCCTCCCTTATGACCAACTCTGTGCATAATCATGACCCTTTACCTGTTTTCCCCTCCCCTTATCTGTAGCTTACGACATAAGAAGTAATTGACTAAGAACAATTATGTTGTTGATGAATGATTTTTATTATAAATGAAAAATAAAGATATTTACAAGAAGTCAGTACGATATTTGATCGACAATCGTTTTACGATTCAACAACGGCCATCGGAGTTCGCGACAAATCCGCAAAATGTGACTGATTTAAAAAAAGGAAAACCTTTCTAATTTCTCTTTTTCTCGAACAGTAAGCATAGGCTATTTTTTTCTTTCGATTTACTCGAATCTGTGATAGTCAAAGCAAGAGAACGTACTCTCCCTTTCCGTCTCTCTTTAAAAAGAAGATATTTGCTTTGTTTTGGAGAATGATTCTTTAATACTACATTTCACGATTGTGTTTATTTAATCCGAATAAATTTATGCATAGATAAAATATGACGTAAAAAGAGAGAGAGAGAGACACAAGGAGACAAAAGAAGAAAAGTTAGTTAGTTTCTTCCTTCTGGCAGCTTGAGCAATACGAAGCAGAGTGACACATTGACATATTTTACGTTTGTGATAAAAGTAATGGGAATCTTAGAACACTGCGGCGACGGGGCTTGCTCAGAGCGTTAACACCATCTTTTATGTAGGAGTAAGATTTTTTTCTACAACGTCATATTTAGCTTGTAAAACGAGCTCTGTATGTATAATTTTTTCTATAGATTCATGTTGGAATTATCAATCTTGTATTTCATTCTAGCAAAACATACTACTTGCGCCCAAGTACGTCTGTCGTAAATTCTGCTAATCGTCAACAACGGTATACCCGCGCAAATAGAAGACCTAACATTTTGCTTCCCTAGGATCAACAAGAAGTCATGAGCTCAATTATAAATGTAAAGCTTATTGTTAGTCGACTCCTTTGTAATAAGTCACATATTATCGGCCACTTTATATATCCAAAGGTGCGTACTAAATTACTAAATCTTGTTGCGTTGTGTATATTTCTTAGTTGCCAAGAACTGGTTGCGTCTCTTTCGAGTCTCCTGTTAACCTGTAAAACAAAGAGGTCATACATCGAATGAGAAGCGTGTTCGCGCTTCTTAAAAATTTGTTACGTTTAAAATAATCTCTATTCGATGTCTTTACGCGATATATCTAGATATAATCGCAATAAAAGCAAGCTTATACTTTAAGTCTTAAGGATCTGGGACTATACATTATTTAGCAAAACTCATCACACTGTATGCTGTCTGCAACTGATCATCATAATCAATTTTATACCCGAAACCCAAGTCAAACCTGTCCTTCTGTACAGCCTTTCATTGATTGGATGTGCCTGAATCGCGCCGATCATCTCCGTTTCTGTAAAAATAGATTTTATGCCTTATAATTAATTTTTTTTTTTAATTTTAATACAAATCTATATTTAATTTAACATGAGAAAGCATTATGTTATATTCAATGATATTGAAATAACATTCTAAATAATAGATATCTTTTGCATTGCATTACCGCTATTAATTACCTTGACCGTTGCGCTTCCGACGACATGGTACTTCCGTTCGTACTAAAAAAAAAAAAAGAAAAAGAAAAAATAGAAATTTACAGTAATATTTTACACAAAACTAACAATACAACTGCATATTACCTGTTTTTCGCTGGCGCAAAATCATCCCATTCGCTAAGATCATATTTAGATAAATCACCATCTTCTTCTTCTTCTTCATCTTCCTCTTCATCCTCCTGTAATTTATAAAATATTAATTAAACATTCGAAGCATTTTTAATTATCTTTTTTTTTTTTTAAATATAATATATATAATATCTATGTATATGTGTATATATATATATATGTATGTATGTATATACATATATATAAAATGTGCGACAACGATGATTCTGAGGGATCGACCGCTCGTATTTACCAGCGATGTAATTTTTTTTTTTAAATTAAAAGATATTTTTCCCCAAGCTAGCGAATTGCAAAGATCGCAATCTGCAACGTAAATTGAAAAGTGTGAAAGAAGAGGAAGAGAGAGAGAGAAAGATTACCGTAAAACAGGATAAAGTCGACCGAAATATCCTCCCTTTTCTTTTATTTAAATCTACTCTTGGTATTTCAAAAGATTATGAAATGCATTTGCGATGAATAATGCCGATTTATATTTAAAAATAAGAACGTAATACATTTTAAATCTTTTTTTTTTTTATTGAAAGAAAAAAATGAGATTGATTTTAGATGGGCAACACGGATCGATTTTAAATCAGTTTGTGATTTTTATTTGTCATACGATATCACTAATAATAATTAAGATATATTTAATGTATAATTGAGATACTTTGTTTTTCGTATAAAAGTTTAATCGAAAAGCAGTCGATTTAACCAATGTTCTTTCAATTCTTATCAATCAACATTTAACTTAAACTATATATAAATCTATTTAAAAAATGGCATCTATCCATCTAATCTTAAACCAGCTATTTTTTTTTTTTTTAATTAAACAAGTATTCTTCGATAAATTGTCGTTGCATGTCTCTTTAATCGGCATGATTCTCTTAATTTGATATTCGTATTGCAATTGAGATTTTTGAGAAAAAAAATCTGACTTCTGCGATCAGTGTTTCGCGTAAATGCTGGGACTTCTCGACGATCTAAATTAATTTTCAGTATCTTACAATTGTTTATACAGATGTCTGTTATGCAGTCTACAAGTCTCTTTCGTGAAAAAAAGTCTACTCACATTGCTGATATTTCTCTCTCTCTCTCTCTTTCTCTTTAGAAAGTTCACATGCACGATGAAACATTTGGAAGCGAAAACAGCATGTCCGTCAATATACTCGTATTCATCGCTATTGATGAAAATTTACACTTGTTCTACTTGTACACACACGTGGAAACCAAGATTTATCCTTACAGGATCGAGTAAATCAATAGCTTTATAGTTGTACACACCGGTACAGCTTTACTGCAACGAACAGAGCGAAGGCACCTTAAAATATCAAATGTCGTTTAGTATTCAGCACCTATGATTATTTGCTTTTCTTCACCATTACTTTACGAGCGAATTGCTCACGGGAGGTTTGGATTTAATTGTAACAAGAGAATTCTAATATTTTGATTCAAGCCTTGAAAAAGTGTTACAATGTATCCAAGCCTCCTCTCACAGAGGGGGGAGGGGAGGCCTTTGGTTTTAATTTTGGTCCTTTTTTTTCGCGAGGACGCACCGTTCGGTGTTTCTCTTAAGTAATTGTCCGCTCGTTGCCTATCAAATTGATATTTCATATCTTGGCATCCTTTTCTTGTTCGCGCGCGACTCTCTTCCTCCCTTGTGCTCTCTCGTTTGTCAATTTTAAATTCGCCGAAACGACTCGTTTCAAGAGACAATGCTTTACTGTCTGAAAAAAAACAAACTTTAGAAAAGGTCTCTAGGATAGAAAAGTGTCTAAAAAGAAGTCTCTATTTATGCGGGTGAATAGATTCACTTTTGACGATCATCTTATTGGATCATTACTGAGACTTTAGGCACCTACGATTCTATGGAACTAGAATTTACAGCAATTGTACACGCTTGTCATGTGCTCGAAAACGATTCTATCAGTAAATCGTGAATATATCTTCCATACGGAATACTAAATATATCTGTCATCTGTGTACACTTTCGTCGTACGTTATTACCCGGTATAAATATTTTTCTTATCTTCTTTTTTTCCCATTTCACTTCGCTTCGCGAGAAAAGCCGGTAAAAGAATTCGCTCCATATTTACACTGCGCAAACTTATTTATTGAAAAGTCGCATTGTAACAGAAATCTGCAGTCGAAATTATCTTAAAGTAACGTGCTGGTATATAATTGAAAATTATAAATGATTGCAGCGTCAAATATATATATATATATAAATGTAAAATAAAAATAAGACAGCCACGTGTGTTTAAAAGCGGGTTTTCCTGTATAACGAAAGCGTAACATCGACATTTTTATTAGTGTCCCAATATATGAGAATGGAGAATATAACGTATGTCGCTAACACGACCAACTTACAAAATAAAGCATACGGCGAATATAGTCATTACTATATACATCATAACGAAATACGGGAAGATATATAATGAAAAAGAAAGTTCGCTGTCGCAAACGCGAGGCACATTCAATATGTACAACGTGTCCTGTCAAGATTCGTCAGACTGTTTCGCGTGTGTTGTTGTTTTATTTAAAACGATATACTCTCGATTATGTACGGAAATCTACGTCGGCGTTTCTTGGAAATCGGGACTCTGTAGAGAATTATAGATTGACCGGAAACCCGTTCCTGTCGAGCTGAGAAAATATCGTTAACGATCAGTCTGCCGCAATGTTTCACTGTTTCAAATAATTTTCTGTCTGCGAAGGCGAAGAGTTTGTACATCTGTTAACGTATATAAGGTTTTAACGATTCAGCGTAGAAAGAAAGGGAAGAACAATTCTTCGCGATTAAAAGATATCATTTCATGCCCCTCGTGGAAAGAATTATAGGGAGATTGGCGATACCTAGTAACGCCCAGCAACTCTAGCGAGAGAGAGTTAGGGTATCCTTAATGTAATACGTAACTATTATTCGTTAAGATAAACTCTCGAGAGATAATATAAAGGATATCGTCAAGTCACTTTGACTCATCGCGACGATTTTGTATATCAAACATAAAACCATGTGTAGAAGTGTCTTCCTTATCCTACGATCAGTACCTTAATTGTCACATTTATCGTCACACTCAAACGTAAACATACATACACACATACACACGCGCACACAAGATGTCCTATTTCCATTCCTTATGACGTCCTACGTTCTAAGATATAAATATTCGATTATAGCACAAATCTATAATTGCGCTATTAAGAATTGCAAAACGGCCGCGTCGATTGAGAAATGGCGATAAATCTTTCGTAGCATGGACCGAGTTTCATGTTATCGCAGGATGGCCAATGAAAAATCATAAATAATTTACGCATAGAAGAACGCATACATAAATAAGTTAAGCGAGTCTCGTGTGGGATGAGATACGATTCTCTGAAAAGAAAATAATATTTTAATTTATGTACAAGTACACCTCCGTCGTATTAATCGAGATTAATCTTCGCGATCGCGATTTTATACAAATCCTCCTTTTGTTTACGCGATATATCTAGATATAATCGCAATAAAAGCAAGCTTATACTTTAAGTCTTAAGGATCTGGGACTATACATTATTTAGCAAAACTCATCACACTGTATGCTGTCTGCAACTGATCATCATAATCAATTTTATACCCGAAACCCAAGTCAAACCTGTCCTTCTGTACAGCCTTTCATTGATTGGATGTGCCTGAATCGCGCCGATCATCTCCGTTTCTGTAAAAATAGATTTTATGCCTTATAATTAATTTTTTTTTTTAATTTTAATACAAATCTATATTTAATTTAACATGAGAAAGCATTATGTTATATTCAATGATATTGAAATAACATTCTAAATAATAGATATCTTTTGCATTGCATTACCGCTATTAATTACCTTGACCGTTGCGCTTCCGACGACATGGTACTTCCGTTCGTACTAAAAAAAAAAAAAGAAAAAGAAAAAATAGAAATTTACAGTAATATTTTACACAAAACTAACAATACAACTGCATATTACCTGTTTTTCGCTGGCGCAAAATCATCCCATTCGCTAAGATCATATTTAGATAAATCACCATCTTCTTCTTCTTCTTCATCTTCCTCTTCATCCTCCTGTAATTTATAAAATATTAATTAAACATTCGAAGCATTTTTAATTAATGCAATTAAAGAGTGCGATTTATTTATTTATTTATTTTTTTTTTTCGTTTCTCTTCTGATATCACACTTTTCAATCCATATAATTTTCAAGTTACGTTTACGTTAACATTTTCTTCTTGTTCCTCTTCGTCCACTTCATCTTTTTCCTCCTTATCCCTAGATTTACTACGCGACGGGCTGCTGTATTTGGAATCCTTAGAATCGTCGTCAGAATTCTTTTCAAGTTTCCGCTTTTTCTTGCGTCGTCCAAACTCGTCGTATTCATCGTCGTCATCCCGCCTCTCCTTATATTCGACGACTCCTCGATCGTTATATCCACCTCCGTATCCTGTGCGTTCCTCTATCTCGCCGAATTTTGGAGCATTGCACATATTGCACTGCTGCCGGCGAGCCCAATTGACGTTACCGCACTTGCTACATTGCCAATCGTCCGCGCTGCAATAAGGATTTTGTTCTTAATTATCACATACATATGTATAGGGTAAGGCCATTACATTTGTCGTATGACAAACTTTTTAAGCGCATTGATTAGCTATAAAATAGAAAATTTCTAGAGACTCAAGAAATTTTCTATCTTACAGCCAATCAATATGCTTAAAAAATTTGTCGTACGACAAATGTAATATCGATCTAATCTTCGCGCATTAATTGTAAAACAATATATATCCTGTGTTTCTGTGTTATCTATTTTTATATATATCTATATATATAATATTAAAAATTTTTGACGTTTATTCCAGTAGTATGATGTACATACTATTAGAATTTAATAAATATGTTAGTAACATACAGATAAACATGTTGACTTTACTTTCAAAAGATTTGTCCTTAATTTGTCCTTAATTTTTGTCTTGATTCTTACTCTGTTCTTTTATATGTAGCTATTATTTGGATTTACCAACTATGTAACAAACTTATATATTTTTGCACATAAAGAATCCGTTTTTTTGAAACTTATTAATAAGAAATAACTCCAAATAATAACAAATACTAAAGATGGCATTACCTAAAGAGACCTCTACTCTTTTCCGCAGCTGCTTTTCCAATTTCTTGACCCAATTTTTTCTTCTTTGGACATTCACTTCTATCTGTATCAAAAAATTAAATGAAAAATATCTATGCTTTGCATATATGTTAAATAAATCTAATAATACTCCGTCGTATTAATCGAGATTAATCTTCGCGATCGCGATTTTATACAAATCCTCCTTTTGTACACCTCTCTCGTTTGGTCGTCTCATATATTTTATAAATATCTTTTATTTTTAATTCTCTCAGAGCGGGTGGTATGTGTGTGGAACGTCCAGAGTTCTATATTTCTCTCGTAACAAAATAATTTTTGCAATCCTGTATCGGAGAGTGTGTGTATGTGTATATATGTAAATGTATATGTACTTTCTAAATAGTAACTACTTTCTCGTAAACACTTCTCGATTCGAGACTAAGGCGGTGTGTATGTCTGTATATCTGTGTGTGTTTAAATGCACGAGTGTACATACATATGCATATATAATCGCGGAGAAAAAAAAAAGAAAAAAGAAAAAGAAAAAAAAAGGAGGAAAGTAACAAATTCTCTCAATCAGTAAAGGACCTATCTCGTCTTTGGATTGAAACACGGCGATCTCTACTTTGGTAAAAGTACGTTTCCCGTGATATACCTGATGCATAGTTTCTTCTCCGTTTCTCGTCTCTCTCCTCTCTCGCTCCAATTGCAAAGCTCGCACGTTTAGCCGCACCGGATGAGAATTCGTTTAGGCTTCGCACTGGCAGTCGAGTCGAAACATCGATCTCGTCCCGTCGCGTGCAAGATTCGCGCTCCTAACGAGCGGATTGTACTATAATCGTCAAGAATAATTGCAGTAACCTTTTCACGTGTTTGACACAACGGTGTTTTCCGGCAACAAGTCTGTCGTCGTCGTCGTAATCGTCGTCGTGATCGCGCCCGCTGTCACCGTCGTCACGTTTACCATCGTGCTCGACTCGGTAATTTGCGCGGTCGAATACTTTTCTACTACATACAATTTCTTCGGTTCCTTTTGCTCCATGGACGAGCTGGACTTCCTCTTGTGTTTTGAGCTCGAAGAGTGGGAATGATGCAATGTCACAAGTGTTTTTTTTTTTTCTTATTTAAAATATGCAAATAACATTCTACGTTTAGTGTAAACCAATGTTATTATAGCTAAAAAAACAGCTCAAAAAACAATTGAACATAATGGTAGCGTTTCTACTCTGCATATAATTGCATACCTTTTCCACAACGATTGCAGGAATTTCGTCTGGCAAAATTTACATTGGCACATCTATAAAAAGGAAATGAGATAACAAAAATGTCGTTAATTCAATCCCATATATCGATTCCAATTTGTAGTATATAAAATAGTTAGGCGTGATATAAAATCGAGAATCGTCAAGTTATACGTACTGAGAGTCAGGACAGACCCAGTCACCGTCGTTGATGCTACGCTGATTCTCGTCGTCCACTTTACCATCCATCCCGCTGTTTACAATTCGCGTCGATTATACTCCCGGTAGATCCCCTCGCGACTACGACAAGGTCCGTTGCGCTCCGTTTCGTGTCTAACCTTCGAAGCGATCTTGTTCGACGGACACCCCGCTTATCAGTTCTCTACAACGTGCAGGATCGTCGTCGAATTAGCTACGCTTGACGCGCCGTAGCTACAGCATCCTGGACAGGAGCGGATCCGGCCTATCCAACGGAGGAAACTGTGACGAATGGCATTTAGAGACCGCGGTGATTAGCAGCGTAGAGATCGTCCGACTCGGATGAACGCACCGTGATATCTGATGATCGTGCACGCACGAAATACGCAGCAATGCCGACATTCTCTGCCGCGGATTCGCGAATTCCCTACATTTTCCTCCCCCGAGTCCGCGGATATAAAAGTACAATACTTCTATTTTTTTTTTTTTTTTAATTGTCATCCCGGGAAAAATGTAAATAGATAATAGGATTGTAATTTTCTCTCCGACCAATTTCAAGTGGAAAAGACACGAGCATTGTTTATATATTGCATTGCATAACGTGCTATATTGTTGCCGTTGACAGATGGTGATAGGCGGATTTATTTAAGCTTCATTCACAAAGAAATCTATGAACCAGTTTCCAATGATCGAAATATTCTTCAAGAGAGAGAGAAAGATTACCGTAAAACAGGATAAAGTCGACCGAAATATCCTCCCTTTTCTTTTATTTAAATCTACTCTTGGTATTTCAAAAGATTATGAAATGCATTTGTGATGAATAATGCCGATTTATATTTACGTCACAAGTGGGAATGACTCGACTCTGTCTTTGTCGATGTTACTGCTTCCAGACGACCTCTTCTCCCCGTGTCTGTGACTGCAGTGATGGCCACAATGGCATTTCCTCCTCTTCTCCTGTGATTTCTTCTCGTCATCCTTTGAGTTTGAACGTTCGGATTTTTCGGCGATTGGATAATTGTGCGACGACAGTTCGGGAACGCTCGCAGCATCGTCAGATGTTTTAGAGTCGGATTTTATCTGGGGACTCTGATGATGTCGATCATGTTTTCGCTCCCGCCTCTCGTGATCTCTCTTCTTCTTGTGTCTTCTTTCCCTGTAGTCCTTTTCGTCTCTGCACTTGCACTTTGATTTCGAGTGCGACTGACTCTCTTATACAGTTTTGTTGTCATAGGTGTGATGAGACGTTTCCTGGAAAAATGAGAAACGGTTAGAAACGTCAAAGTATAAAATAAAGCATGAAGAGTTGCGAGTAAAGGAGACGAGAGTCAGAAACAAATCCAAAGCTTTGACCAAAGTAATTTATTTTTGTCTCATTAAAAACTTAGACGTGGAATGCGACTTCTACACGTGTGTGTGTGAGACGGGTATAATATGTAAAACTACACGCTACGATATTTATAACTATATATACGCTTTTTTTTATATACGATTCCTCACTGTCAACGCACTATATAAATTTTTGGAATTTTTCAATTTATAAAATCAAAATCGCGTCTTTCGGTTGTCAAATGGTATAATTTTAGAATTATATAACGTGAGAAAATCTTTGCGGTTTTCAATGCAACGATTTTGTCTTTCAAATACATCTCTTTTTCAATAGTCGCACTTTTTGTAATTATTATTTATTACTTCGTTATATCTTGTCCCTTGTATTCTACTCGGATGCGTTTTCGTTCGCATTCCGGTTCTGTTATTTGCATACTGAAAGTCTGGACGTATATTTACAAAATTTACAGAGCGAGTTCAATTCCGCCCGAGCAAATTTCGGTGCAGTGTCATCGCGGTCCGAGAAATGCATTTGTGATGAATAATGCCGATTTATATTTAAAAATAAGAACGTAATACATTTTAAATCTTTTTTTTTTTTATTGAAAGAAAAAAATGAGATTGATTTTAGATGGGCAACACGGATCGATTTTAAATCAGTTTGTGATTTTTATTTGTCATACGATATCACTAATAATAATTAAGATATATTTAATGTATAATTGAGATACTTTGTTTTTCGTATAAAAGTTTAATCGAAAAGCAGTCGATTTAACCAATGTTCTTTCAATTCTTATCAATCAACATTTAACTTAAACTATATATAAATCTATTTAAAAAATGGCATCTATCCATCTAATCTTAAACCAGCTATTTTTTTTTTTTTTAATTAAACAAGTATTCTTCGATAAATTGTCGTTGCATGTCTCTTTAATCGGCATGATTCTCTTAATTTGATATTCGTATTGCAATTGAGATTTTTGAGAAAAAAAATCTGACTTCTGCGATCAGTGTTTCGCGTAAATGCTGGGACTTCTCGACGATCTAAATTAATTTTCAGTATCTTACAATTGTTTATACAGATGTCTGTTATGCAGTCTACAAGTCTCTTTCGTGAAAAAAAGTCTACTCACATTGCTGATATTTCTCTCTCTCTCTCTCTTTCTCTTTAGAAAGTTCACATGCACGATGAAACATTTGGAAGCGAAAACAGCAGGTCCGTCAATATACTCGTATTCATCGCTATTGATGAAAATTTACACTTGTTCTACTTGTACACACACGTGGAAACCAAGATTTATCCTTACAGGATCGAGTAAATCAATAGCTTTATAGTTGTACACACCGGTACAGCTTTACTGCAACGAACAGAGCGAAGGCACCTTAAAATATCAAATGTCGTTTAGTATTCAGCACCTATGATTATTTGCTTTTCTTCACCATTACTTTACGAGCGAATTGCTCACGGGAGGTTTGGATTTAATTGTAACAAGAGAATTCTAATATTTTGATTCAAGCCTTGAAAAAGTGTTACAATGTATCCAAGCCTCCTCTCACAGAGGGGGGAGGGGAGGCCTTTGGTTTTAATTTTGGTCCTTTTTTTTCGCGAGGACGCACCGTTCGGTGTTTCTCTTAAGTAATTGTCCGCTCGTTGCCTATCAAATTGATATTTCATATCTTGGCATCCTTTTCTTGTTCGCGCGCGACTCTCTTCCTCCCTTGTGCTCTCTCGTTTGTCAATTTTAAATTCGCCGAAACGACTCGTTTCAAGAGACAATGCTTTACTGTCTGAAAAAAAACAAACTTTAGAAAAGGTCCTGCTGTTACTGTGTCTATCGTTCTCAGTAGATGGAGACGTAAAGGTCATGATGGAAGGATACGAGGAGATACTAGTTGTCGTCGTCGTCATCGTCGTCGTCGTCGTTGTCTTCGTTAACATCGTTGAATCTTCGCCGCATGGGTTGTCACCAGTGGTCGCAAAATCAGCGATTTTCTCATTTTTCGCTCTTTCCTTTGCTTCGTCCTCCGCCATCTCGATCAGCGCCTTAACGGCATTTTCCGTTGCACATTCCATCTTTGACGTGAACGCCAACACGGTCTTCATTTCTAATAGATGGCAGTATCTTTCCAGTTTCGTGGGATCGTCCTTAAACCACTGTTCGACGATCTCAAAGCTCTCTTTATGAATTTTTTCTAGTACCTCCTTCGATGCTTCCGAAACTTCAGCACGCAGGGATTGGCAAACCTCCTCAACGTCGGTCTTCGATTTGTAGATGGCTATCTCCAGCGCCCTGTCCACCACTTCGGTGGCGTACGTTTTGGCAACGGTCTGCCGCTGTTTTAGTATCTCCTCCTCGAGAACGATTGGACAATCTCCGGTTTCGGAAGTGTCCTCTAACGGAGACAATCCGCTCAGTCGTCTCTTAGCATCCTTCAAGGAAGACGAGCTATCGAATTTCGAAACTGTTCTCGTTTCCGTTACATTAGGAATAGTTTCTTTACTCGATATGCTTTTACTGCTGGATCTCTCATGGTGACTGCAACGATGATCTAGCTTGTGACCGCTGCTATCATATTTCTTCTTCTTACAAGAGTGACAATTATCAGAACTACTGCTGCTGCTGTGCGTGTGATGATTGCTAGATTTGTCACTGCTGCGGCGACGATCCTTATGCTTCTTATCTGATCTCTTCTCGTCCCTCTTGTCGTTACTCTGTTTCTGCTCATTGGTTTCGCTCTTGGATGACTTAGTGCTGCCAAACGGATCCGATGATGCATTGCCGTTACCATCTTCCTTATTCTTTTGTTTAAGTGATGAGTGTTTGGAGTGATGTCGACTCTTGCGATGCTTCCCGTGTTGATCGGATTTCTTCAGATTACCCTGATATTCGGCCGCCCTTTCTTTTGCTTTCTCGAGAGGATCGATCGACAGTTTCTGCTCCAAACGCTGGCGATTCGTGTTCTCCTTTTGTTCATCGCCTATGCCAACGGCTTCCAGAGGTTTTTTCTCTTTGATACGATGAGCGGACTCGTTTATCGCACGACTATGCCTAGTGTTCGAACTATGCTGCGACTCTGGATAATACTGCTTCAATCTAATGTGCCAAGCGATGCTCGAGACGGCCGAGACTGTTCTGAATTGATGGATAATGTTGCGCGGTAGAAAATATATATCATTATCGTAGAGATTTATCTTGGCGTAACGGATACCCTGCCTGCGTAACTGATTCAGCTTCGCATCCTCCACCCACTGCACGCACTGCGATATCGGCGGCTCGTGTAAGTCTAGTTGTAGCTTTTCCACGAGTTCGGTAAAATCACCGGCGTAAAAAGCCACGACGTCCTTCGTGATCCTATTGTATCCGGATGCCTGGCCGCCGTGAACGGCCTTCAACACGCCGACCGCCGCCGTGGTCATCCTGTCCAATCCATGACCAACGTGGTCGGCGTGTGCTTTCGTACGATCCTCGAACATATACTCCCGTGCCTCGCTCAGTCGCGGAAGATATTGCAGATTTCTCAGTTCGTTGATACCCGTCCTGCGTCGTTTGTACGGACTCTTGTTTATGTCGGCCGTTGGTACCAATTGTTCACCTGGTCGAATCCATAGGATAGGGCCATCGTTCGATTCTTGTGGTGTATCCATCTTTACAACGGACAAAGGTCCCCAAGGTATCGTCTAGAATACAAATCGTATTAACAAATAGGTATAGCAAATATGTATGTGTATTTTCAAATATGTTTGTATATTGTGACTTACCATTTTTAAAAACGGATTCTCTTCCAATTTCTGCAGTAGATCTGGAAAATATCCGCCGACTTCCTCGTGAACAGTGCCCACAAGACTTATTTGATGCAACGGTCCATATCTAATGGTACCGTTGCTATAAGCTTTACAAACTTGGTCTTTGTATTGAGCCATTGTGGTGGTTTCTATATCGCTGTTCCTACCCAATACTCCGTTCTTTACAGTTAATGTGGGATAATTATTCGCCATGTAATCCAAAAGATCAGGTAGGTATGCAGCTGCATTGTGTACTATGCCCATAACATGATAAGCATTACCATTTTCGTCTTCCCCGAAAACCACCTAAAAGAGAAATGTAGAAAGATTTCTCATTATAATCATTCACCATGATGCAAAATTGTAACAGCTTGCAGCCAAAACTGCAGTCAAGTTCTTTCTTACTTTACTGTAACAATGAATTGCATTTATACCTTGAAGTACTCTTGCGCCAATTCTTCCATTTGTTCGCGCGATAAACTTTCAATTTCGTCTTGATACATATGGACCACCGTCGCACCGCCATTGGGATAAGTTTCAATGTGAATAAATTTCTTGTACTTTAGGCCTTCCAGCAATTCACTTTTCACCACAGGATTATTAAGCATCTTGTAGTTTTTCGTTTGTAGATTTAACCTCAGGTTCTCGTTGGTCGATTTGGAGAAGGAAAGAGGTTTACCACATAATACATGACGATCCCGTTTGCACTGTACACCAATACTCGCTCTTTTTATCCCTTTGCGTTTTTGACACCGTGAGCAGTGCCGTCTGTCTTCTTTCGAACGTTTCTCCCTCGAGGATGAATAGGTTTTTGAATGTGAACTGGAAGATGAATTAACAGTGGCATTTGTGGACTTGTCTTGAGATGCTGCTGTTGCAGCAGTTACTCTATCTGCCGTTACAGTAATGGAGAAACTATCTTCTAACCATTCGGATTTAACTTTTTCAAGTTCCTGTAACGAGTCTGTTGGTTCCTTCTTAATCTCAATAGATTCTACTTTTAATTCTCTATCTGTGATGTATTTTTCATCAGCGGCATCCCGTTGTTTACTCGATTCCGTTTTCGTGATATCAACTTGCGAGTCGCCTATCTTTCCCGATGGCGATGAGCAAAAAGGATACTCGGTCGTTTCGTCTGTATGCATAGCTATATTATCAGGACTCTCTTCATTATATTTCGCCGTGTCCATAACTGTAGAATTTGCCGACATCATGCTGATAGAGAACGTCGTGTCCGGACTATGAGGATGTGGGCTGACAGAAACTCTTGGAGGATAGTCAGGACTCCTGGGACTGCTGATTACTTCACCATTGCTCTGCGGACTTTCCCCAAGTTGTGGTGTGTTGTTGGAGAAATTCATGCAGCCTTCTAATTTAACCTTTGTAGATAATGCATGCATATTTCCGGATAACATCATGTCGTTGTTACATGCAGAATCAGCCTAAATAGAAAATAATATAGATGATACATATTTTATAATAATTTATAAGATATAGGAATTATTTTATTTATTGGTATGGAGAAAACATATCATGATATAGAATACGGAACAATACACACTAATTTAATACATGAACATGAAATATATTTTATACAAATTGCACAACATATCTAATAGTATCTATTTATTAGTACCTACATGTATAATATGTTGAATCGGTTCTCTGGCAGCTTTTAGTACTACATCATTGTTGCAATGATACTGATTCCCTGCTTCAAATATATATCATTTCATTTAATAAGAATGTACAAGTCAAACTATATGTTACTTTATATTTATTATGTAAGACATAAAGAGAGAGAGAGAGAATTCGCATATATATTTCTAAAAATCTTTTTTTTCGCTTTTTTTATGGAAAAAATTACTTTCTTTTCAGGAATAAAGTAAAATTCAGTTCTTGTTACTTAATTAGTTGCATAAATTAGCAACACTTTTTCAATGCTATTTTATTTTAAAATAAACATGAGAAAAAACAAACGTATAGTATACATTATGATATAAATAGTTAATATTACAAAAGTAGAGCTATAATTAGTTCACTCTTGTAGTAACTCTATTTAGAACAAACGGAATTCACTCTCTTATATATATTAATACTAATACATGCCTACAGATAAAATATCTCATTATTTAGATCTTTTATACATTTAAAATGAATTTAATATAATAAAGAAAGTATATATACTGTAAAACAATACATTTTATGAATATACACATATATATATATTATTCAGAGATAATTTTTTAGTAATTTTATATAGGTTTCCAAATTTAACAAATCTACTTTGATGATTATTCAATCGTTATATCCATAATAGATATACTCTGGATTGACACGTAAAAGTATGTTGACGTAAACTGTGAGGTCACTTGATCAAACGCATTCGAATATATAGAAACGACACCCAGATACTATTGTCAGTTTAAGAAATAATTTGCAAGAACCTGACGCAACAACCGACACGAACGACAACAAATGACACGGAATGCTAATTACCGTCTGTTTCCTCCGGAAGACGAACGCTGCGGTCCAGGTCGGTCCCTGGATGAGACATGCTGCGCCGTTGGCTGGACGTTTCGTTATCGCCCGCTCGCCGTTCACCCACATCACCAGACGAGCTCGCGGGGCCCGAGTCCCTCTGTAACGCGTGCCCTTCCGTGTTCGCGTGAAACGGTGACGCTGCAGGGAAACCCGTGGGCGTCCCGGGCGAATTAGGCGCGGGTTCGCTCGCGCGATTGGCCGTCCTCTCGACGACGCCGAGTTGCCACGTCGTTCCGGACGTCGCGCCGTCCGTTGCCTCGCTCCCAACTAAATTCGTCGCTCGATCGCTCGTATTATTTACATCGCATCCTACGTTTGACACGATACCCGCACCGTCCTCAGATGCCATCTTGGTTCCGTGAGCGACATCCCGGACGCGACGATACTACGCCGTCGCGGATTGGCGGTCGCGCTTGCCGGCGACGACGCGCGCCGATTGTCATTCGTCCGCGCCGACGTTGCCAAGTGGGGGCCGCGCCAGTAGACGCCACGCTTCTATCTTGTACGCGAGACATTTTTATCCACCGGAATCTTCGATCTTCGGAGAACGTACTTTTCCGCCAAACTTTTCGATTCTTACGACGGGCACGATAAAGCCCTGCGCACAATAGAGAAAATATTAATAGGAATAATAAAATATTAAATATCAGGAGGAGCAATTTGGAATTATTTTACTTCCGCACAATAAAGAAAATATTAGGAATAGGAATAAAATATTAAATATCAGGAGGAGTAATTTGGAATTATTTTACTTCAAACAAGGGAACGGAATGGATTAACGCATACTGAAATAAAAAAATAAAAATTAGAAATAATTAATCCATTCCGTTTCCTTGTTTGAAGTAAAATAATTCCAAATTGCTCCACCTGATATTTAATATTCCTATTCCTAATATTTCCTTTATTGTGCGCAGGGCCCTAAGCTCGCGAAGGGGGCGAGCGAGGATTGAAATTCTGCGAGAAAATCGGATGGCAAATCTGTTCGAAATTTTCCTCGTACATATTTTGCAAAATTAATTTGTACAAGTGTACTTTGTAAAATAATGCGGCTTTCGATAACACACTTAGATAAAAATAATATGTAAGAAAATAACCATTTCCTGTAATTTTCTTTTTATCTTACGTTAAATACAATTCCTTTAAAATTATTTCATTGCGTCATAATTTTAAGAAATTTGTAATTAAAATAGTAAGAATGGGCTATTGCAATATATTTTAGCATATGTTGTAAAGCTATACAAAATATTCTCATAATTTGATCCTTAAGGGAGTTTTTCAAATAAACACACTTAAATACAAAATCATATATGATTAGCTGTCAAATAAAAAAGATTTAGAGTCTTTATGTAAGAAAATAATCATTTCCTGTAATTTTTTTATCTTACGCTAAATATAATTCGTGTTTTAAAATTATTTCATCGCCTCATAATTTCAAGAAATTTGCGATTAAAATAGTAAGAATGGGCTATTGCAATATATTTTATCATGTGTTGTAAAGCTATACAACGTATTCTCACGATTTGATCCTTAAGGGAGTTTTCAAAGAAACACACTTAAACATAAAATCATATGATTAGCTGTCAAATAAAATTGTAAAGCTATACAACGTATTCTCACAATTTGATCCTTAAGGGAGTTTTCAAAGAAACACACTTAAATACAAAATCATATGATTAGCTGTCAAATAAAAAAAATTTAGTCTTTAAAAATTCTCTATTTAACAGCCAATTGCGTGTCAACATTGTGTGTATCTGTGTTTTCTTACTGAAAAGCTCCCTAAAATTCACTGTCAAAATACTAATTACTAGCAGTGAATTTCGGAATACGATCCCCGATTTGCGATACAGCCTTTACGCGGCGAGTTCGCCACCTAGATAACGATACGCAATTCGTGGCCGTCACTTGCGCGCCGCGCACTCGGCATCGGTGTGACGAGAGAGTGAACGTATTCGGGAAATAAACAGAGTGCGGCGTGTGTAGTGGTGACAAGAGCGCGCGTCCAACAACCATGTCGTCGCCGAATAAGAAGGCAAAAGAGTTGGAGGATCCCGGCTCGGGCGAGGGAGACGCGCGCGATTACGACATCGAGATACAGAAGACCCTCGAGGAGATCGACGGCTGTCAGAATCAAATCGATGGCCTGAACGAGAAGGCCAGCGACGAGATCCTCGAAGTCGAGAAGAAGTATAACAAGCTGCGTAAACCCTACTTCCAGAAGCGCAACGACATCATCAAGAGGATACCCAACTTTTGGGTCACCGCTGTATCCTTTTCGAATGACGTTTCCGCGAATCCGAGAAATCGCTTTGACGTTTCTCTCGGCGATGCCGGCGTCCGCCGGCAACCGCCGCCATCTTGCCTACTTGTATACGTGCGGAAGCGTGTATAACCGTATTGCGATTATGCGTTTTATAATCACATACGCGTATACATTAATTGTCAGATTAACGTTACCGATATTTCGATAATTACGACGGCGTCCTTGTCGTCGCGATAACACGCGATGATATATCACAGTAGAATTTTTCGATATCGCATAAATTAGTAACACCAACTGTAATCTGTATATGTCGTCGATAATATAATGGATTAAGTGTGTTAAGAATAACAAGGCGGTATTTTATTAATAATTATTATGTTAAATTGATCCAGTAATATATTTTTCCTTATAAGAAATTTAGTTCGTAAACAACAAAGAAATAGCAGAAATATTAGAAGAAGACGAGGAAGATGCACTCAGATTTCTAAACAAATTAGAAGTCGAGGAATTTGAAGATATCAAATCTGGTTATAGAATTAATTTTTACTTCGATGAGAATCCATATTTTGAAAATAATGTTTTAACGAAGGAATTTCACCTAGGATCTTCCGGTGAGCGCATTTTTTGTCAACTTTCCGCCATTATTAATTTATTGTTGTATAGAAATCATAAGTACGCAGTGACTTGGAAAAAGTATAACTTACAGTTTAATAGAGTATCGTAGTTGCGATGAATCTCCTGCTATTTTGCAGGAGATCCAGCATCTCAAAGTACACCCATTCGTTGGAAAGAAGGTGCAGATTTAACGAAGAGAGCAAAAACCAAAGCACCATTGAAAGGGCGCAAAAGGCCACTCAAACACAGATCATTCTTCGACTGGTTCACGGATCATGGAGATCCAAGTTCAGATGAGATAGCTGAATTAATTAAAGATGATATGTGGCCTAATCCATTGCAGGTAAACATTTTTTTACTTTAAACATATATTTTATTTGTTTATATTATAAGATACGAGATATTGTTCCCAATGTATTATTTATCATGATTTCATGGATTTTAGTATTACCTGGCCCCAGATATAGATGTCGAGAATGGTATCGAAGGAGATGGTGAAGAATGTGAAAGCGAAGAAGAGGAGGAAGAGGAGGATGGCGCGGATGATGGTGATGAGGGAGGAGAAGGAGAGGAAGGAGATGACAGTATAGTAGTAGTCGAAGATGATGTGGATGAGGATGATGATGAAGAGGAGGCTGTGAATGATGAAGACGACGGTGTAAATGAAGAGGATGATTTATTGGTAGATGACGAAGTAGATCGCGAAGGTAAAAAATAGTATATTACTGTGCATAATACAATTAATAAAAATAAATGTACTATATAGTACATTTAATATTACATAGAAGTTAATTTAATTGTGTTACAGAAGGGGAAGAACCTGAATAGAGTCGAAATCAGATTTCTAACATCATATTTCACAGTGAAAAGAAAAAAAATGAATGAAATTGTGTGCACCGAATCAACCGAGAGCAAAGAAAGTCTACTGGACTGAAAATATGCCATATGAATAAATCTCAGGACACATTTCTTTTTTTTATAAATATATATATGAAAATAGGAAGGCAGAGAATATTTAGGGAATCTAGATCCTTTCCATTGAGAACCTATGTATAAAAATACAACATTTGTTAAGATATATTGAAAGTGGTTTGAAAGGAAAGGGTCTGGATTAAGTTAGATAGGTTCCACTCTTGCATTAAATCTAATCAGAATGTAACAAATTCTTCCTCAGTTATATTCATATGGCCTAGTCGTCGTTCTCCTATAAAATGTGCGACAGGGAAATATTCGCCTGGTTCTTAATATTGCGGATTCACCGATAAGTTAAGATAAAGTAGAACGAGACACTAGGTGAGGAGTTCCATTTAATTGCTTTCTCGTGAAAATTATTCTTTAGATATGACTTCCTGAGCGAGGTGTCATAAGTAGAATTTTTGAGAGTGACAACTGTATCTTTCGCACATAAAGTACACAAACCTTTACACCACTTATCGTCTTATTATTATTTTTAGATAAAACAAATAATAAAATGACAATTTTATCTTTTGCTATGATCCAATCAACTTATTTTACAAAAAATCATTGTTGCAAATTTATTACTCTAGAAACGACTGTTACAATATTTTATAAATAATTCATGATTGTTACCAATTTACAATCTATTTATATCACTCTTACATACCATTACAAGTTTTATCTCATTTTTATTTTATCCGACTTATTTTTATATGATTTTATATTCTGATAATGTGTATAGTAAAATCTGTAGCAGAGAATTTATAAGTTACACATTACAAATTTGTGCTATTAGTATATAATCTTGATATCACATTACAATGTTGTCTCCAATAAACGAGAATGCATAGAACTTGTATATTCATGTGTTACTACTAAACTTATTATTCAGCCTATATGAGATAGAACTATTTTGTTATTTGTTATTTTAATGTTTAAGTCTGAATATGCAACATTTTTACAAACTAATAACAATATTCGTTTTAATAATAAATGTCGCTGCATTAAATTTTAATGCTTCAAGCATAATTCTTGATAAAAGATTGCAATATATGTAAGATCATCTATTTTACTACTTATGAATTAATGAGAGAATGTACTTTGCATCAAATCCTATTCTCAGCATGAATTTATTGAATTATATAATTATCTCAAAAATTTTATTACATGTGAGTATAATATATATTTATATAATAAAAATATATATGATAGACACAATGGCGTATTTGTCACGCTCAAAAAGATACTTTGATCCTATTTCACCTCGTTCGCGTTCTTCCACACTTCGTGTCACGATTTACTCATCGTCACGTAAAATAAGTGTATTTCGTGAACATTTCTCACATTTGATACATTATGTACTTCTAATGGTGATTTCATTCTATGAGATTATCGTATGTATGACAGAGATATAAGGTCAAGCGTATAAAGTCGCGGCGATGTTCTTTACATCTCCTATAGTCGACGTTACAATAGGGAAGAAAGCGTAATCGATGCAAGTTTGTCGGTTACTATCACACCTATATCAATTAAACTCGCGACTCTCATTCATCACCTTGCATTCTTCGAAGTCTAGGGAGAAACAAGTAATTATTACGTCTCGAATAGAAAGCGTTGGTAGTCTCAATTTGATAAGATAAGCTATAATTGTCTAATTTTAGAGCAAAGTACAACAGCGATTATTTTTAAATTAAGAATACGCGTTGTTTCCCATTCTATGAATACGATTCTGTCAGTATTTATTAGATTAATACGTGTTACCCGCTGACACATGTGTGAAAGAAAGGAAATATTGTCAAAATTATATAGAAATAATAAGACCAATATAAGATTCGTATTTTACCATTAGATCCTTGTGTATTTATGTATTATATTTACTGATACCTATTAATATTAATTCGATTGGTTGTGTCTTGTGTAAAAAAAGCTCCTTCTAGAAATCGACGAGTTGTAATACATTTCTTTTTATCGCGTATTTTCTTTCACGCGCGGAAATATTATCCCGGGAACTGTCCGAATATATGAAAACGATTCTTTTGTCTAATACGAAGCATAAATGTATAAGTGAGGATGAGACGCGAGGGCACGAGTGTAAACCTCTTTCATGTCAGACGGACGTGCTAGTGTGTGTGTTACATAATCGTGCAACAAATCAACCGAATAAAGTTGACAGTTTGAGATACAAACGAGTTTTAATAATCGTCCATTAATGGTATATATGTAAAAGAGTATGCGTGCGAAATAAATTTCACGCTGCGAACGATATTTATAATAACATTGCCGCAGTATTTAATTATAATTATAGAAAGCTTCGGCAATCTTGGAATCGTATTGAATTTTTTTTTTTTCCGGCGATTATAATATCTTAATCTTTTTTAAAGACCTAAAAGTCTTTCGCTCTCTGTTTTTTTACGATATTCTGATAGCGTGGGAGCTGCGACCACAAAACTGTCGGCGCTCGGAAACGCGGAACAGGAAGCGGTCGACCAAATAAACTTTGCTCCGAAACCCTTACGAGGCGCGTCAACCATCCGCCCTTTTTTTCCCCTCGTGAATTATCAAATTGTTCGCTTTTTATGTCAACACGCATGATCACACGCCGTTCCCGTTTGCCTGGCATTCTTATTACAAGCAGACCAAGCACATGCTACTCGTCCTCGTCATTACGGCAAAAAACCGCCACTTCAGGTTCGAAGACGCGGCTGTGTAATAAGAGGCTAACGGCAAACTTGGAGGACGAGGCGTGTGCTTCTGGCGGTGAAACGCGGGATTTTTTTACAATACATGACACTGTAAGCCGGGGTGTTACGCGTGTCACGGTCAGCATCAATAACGCTGTCTTGATAGTGAGTGATGCTCTGTGTCCTGAATAAGGATCTTTAAATGTATAAATTGAGGCGATTATTATAAAACAGTAATTACTACAGACTCATAAATCGATACTTTTGTTATAATATTATTAATATTTACGAATAGAGTCCTGATGTATCCCACAGTACTTCTTTCTCTAATAATCCCTCCGCGATAGTATACATGCTAAAATTTAATAACAAAATTATTCAAAGTTAAGGACGAAAAGTTATACGATTTTTCGGAATTAATAGTTTATAAATAATAATATTACTTACAAATAACAGTTTATATACGGATTATAAATTTCCCTTTGGAGGCAACGTGCGCCTGGTGGATGGCTACGAAAATTCGCACGACAAGGGGGCCACTGTTGAGGAAGCTCTTTGGCAAAAAAAGGTCCTTTGTGCCGCGGCCAATGGAGAAGAGCAGAAGAGCTGCGGAAGAAACCACGAGGACGACGATGTTGATCCAGAAAAGGTGGTGGGGCCGCCTCGTATTCGCGAGTCTGTTATATGTGTGGGAAGAATCTGTACGAACATTTAAAATTTAAAGCCTTGTACTTATTATATAAATAGAATATCGGTGAAAGATCAGAAAAATTACGGTAAAAGTATTTTTAAATACATTGATCGCTACATGTGTATATATATTATGTGTACTTTTAACAAATTATATTTAAGATATATCTGCTTTTTTTTAATAAAACTGTCAGAGTAATTCCGAGTTTCTTCTTTAATTATTTTCACACATCTAATCGGAGTACAATATGTACCGAGGATTTTGAAAATGATCGAGCTTCTGTCTACGTTTCTGTTCGAATCACGCTATTAATCAACACACATAGAATGCTGTAAATGTATCATGTACGTATTTGTATCTATCAAGATAGAGAGACAGAAAGAAAAAGAGAGAGAGAGAGAGAAAGACGGGAATCTCATCTTACTACGCAACGGCGCTGAGACGAAGGAAGGAGGATGAAGACGAAGGGTAGAAAGAGAGGCTCCGACCTGCGAGGGAGATGTACAAAGGTACAGATGACAAAACCAAAGTGCCGGCGAACCAAATGCTTCAATGCAAGCTGAGCGCTTGTCCGAGACGCATCCGGGCGAAATCGACTTTAGTCGAGAGCGATCGCTCACACGTTTTTCTCGAAGAAGTTTCAGCGCGAAAGAGAGGAGAGGTCCAATCGACGATTTCCTGGTGATAAAAAATATCAAATTGCGGTGTCCGATCGACGCGAAAAATTCGCGCGAATATAATAATTGAGTGGAAATCAATGAGGAAAGATGGCAGGATATGTCAATCTTGGTGCGTCCTTTATTGTCCTCCTCTTGGTGGTCCACCTGGAGCAGCTGATCCTGCACAAACGAGGTATCATTGTTAGTCCAGATAATGATTGATTCACCCAGAAAATTATTGAAGATTAAAAGAAAATTTGATCGATTTCCGCAAAGATATTCGTGAATTATAAGAAAAATACAATTCCTTTTTATTCAAGTTAATTTTGGCTTTTATAATATTTCTCACATACATACACATTTTTGACATAGAGATGATTATTTCTTTACATATAGATACCGCGTAATCTTGAAAAACATTAAATAAAAATAAAAATTAAATAAAATTAAAAACTTATTTTATTTGAAAAATTAAAATTAATTTTAATTTTTCAAATAAAATATTCGACTAAAGCATAAATTAAAATATCCAGAGCAAATCTTTTAAAAAACTATTAAATTCAATTTTGTACCGTCTTTTCTGTGTAGAATCACCGAATTATCGTTGCTGATATTTGCGATCAACTAAAATAATATATTATTGATGTCTTAATATTATATATATATAATATTAAAGAGAGATTACATGGGCACTTACATATACATAAACAAAATTATTCTTAAAAGAGTATTACTTTTGGCGATTTTATATATAATTTCAATTTTTTTCTTTGCAAAAAAAAATTTAAATTTGATTTAATGTTATATGTCTGCGATATACTCATTATAAAATTTATTATTAAGTTCAAACTTGTAGTAGTAGCTTTATATAATATCAAAAAGAATACGCGCGATGCCTATGGTGATATACGTAACACTTTCGTCGATTGATATAAATTAATTTTCACATTATATGATAGATCAGACAGATTGAAGGACAATTGAAAGTGCTATATTGGAGGAGCTCTCTAAGCTCTTCGTAGAAACGATTTACGTATTAGATTGATATATTTTGCAAGATAAATTATACGACTCACATCTATCAGCGAGAAAATGTTGCACGCCGTTTCTCCGAGAAACGAGATTTCGTCGCTGTTATCAGTGTGCAAAGCATATTTTTTCCACGCTAGTTTTCTCAGATAGATATCGATAGATTCATAATTTTCCTTGTACAATTCCCGACAGAATTATCGTATAAAAGAGCATTATATATTTATATTTATGAGAAAATATCATGTTCTTTCATATTTAAATTATTGTATGGAAATAATATATAAATAAAAAATAAATTTTTTACAAACATGACAAAAGGATCGAGAGAATGATAAGCTTAACAAAAGCCAAATAGAAGGTTTGACCTAGTTTGCCACTCTTCTAGAATCAAAGATAAGGCATTCGTTGTTTGAAAAAAAAGGAACATGCAGTTGCGCGTCTCTTTTTTGTCAATTTATAGTTTGATTTTAATATAAAATATTCGATAAAATAATCGATAAATTTTAATTTAATTAATTCCTATAAATGTAAAATATACTAAATTAAAATTAAATTCTCTCAATGGCATACTATTCTTGTCCTTCGCGAGCAAATTTACACACGTCTCGCTTATTCTTTATCGCTCGAAATAGCGGCGGTTGTCGAGGGAAGAATGGAAGCTCAGTTCAAGAAATGTTGCGATCTGGGCACTTCTTGGGCCCAGGAGGGCCTTAGGTGTGAAAAGTTTACCGGGCCGGTGGCCGGAGTGCCGAGGGTGGAGCAAGGTCTTTGCCTGGAAGCCGTAGACATCTGTTGCATTCGAGCCTACCACGAGCTGGAATGCGAGAGGGGAAAAGCCGACGCGCGTCAAGGTCTCGCGTGCGTAACAAGCACGAACGCCAAGTCGAGGACGTCCGGCCGCAGCGATCATCATCGCGACTGTTGCGAGGGCTGCAAGCTAGGTGATTTTTTTTTTTTTTACTAAATCTATAATTTATCTTGTATATGTATATCCTATAAACGTCAAAAAACTCGATGAACTTTTATTTTCGACGGATGTCCTCCTATCAAAACGTCAGGTATCCTCACGGGATCTATGGGTCAAGGATGCTCCTTCAAGAGTTTTTCGTTTGGTATACCATGGGATCCCGCGTTCTTGGAGTGCTGTCGTGAAGCGTCGCCAAGCTCGACGACGGATCTTACGAGCGAATCATCGAGCGAAAGCACCGAAACTGATCTGGATTTCTCGTCGTCCTCGTCATCGCCATCGCCATCATCGCCATCATCATCATTATCGCCATCGTCGCCGTATTCGACGTCGCCATCACCATCATCGTCTTCATCTTCTTCACCAACATCGCCTTCATTCTCACTGTCGGATGATGCATCCGCTACGGCGTCGGAAACCACATTCTCGATACCAACTCCAGGTATAATATGTAACTTATACAAAAAATACTCATCTTACAATTCGTCTGTAGGATATCTCCTTAATTTAAAATAATAAAATAAAAATTGTGAAAAATTTAAATTACTTACAATACTTGAAATATTTGTTTTATCAATAAATGTCAAGTCACGTATTCTGCGGAGCACATGGAAAGAGACATTGTTTGTAACTTTTTTCCCGCAAGCGCAACTTTAAATCGCACGTTCTGATTTTCACAGAGTTGGACGATATCTGTCGTCTCATGAAAGGCATGCTCTGCTCTGACATTTGCGTACCGACGCCGGGCTCGTATTATTGCAAATGCCGTGACGGCTTCACTTTGTTGGAGGACGGGAAGACTTGCAGGCAAGATCTGCCGACTGACAGGTATGCGAAAATAATATAGATCTTTTTTATTATAAAGGAAAGTGGATATAAAATACGGCGCTATCGATCAGATAACATTAAGGACATAAAGGATTGTTATTATAGTTAATTATTGACAATAATATATCGTAAATTTTCCAAAATATTGAAAATTAATTTTATTACCTTAGTCTCTGTTATTAATAATAAAAATATTAATGATGAAATTTTTGCTTTAAGATGCAAATCGACTCACCCCTGCGAACAACGATGCACCGACAATGGGGTGGCTGTTATATGCAGCTGTAATCCAGGATACGATTTGGCTAATGACGGACGTTCGTGTATTCCAAAGTCGCCCAAGGATAATAAGAAACCAGACGCAGACGCAGACGAGGATAATGAATTGTCGCCGTTGTGTCCATCGGGTTATCGTTATAATGCCACTAATCAGGTGTGCGATGGTACGTACATGCAATTTAGGAAAGTATAATCTCTCAGATTCAGGTAAGAGCAAGTGACGTATAACATTCAAAAATCATTATTTTATAACGTGAGTAATAGTTATATAAACGCGTCTCCTTGCCTAATGTCAATGCAATGCTAGCTCAGACTCGTCAATGTATTATATTTTACGTGCGTCACAATACTGTGTCGATTCTGTATCGCTATATGTTTTGCTGAAGCACTGTCATCTCTGTCTTGTACCTCGCTTGTGCGAATTGTGATTGAGAGAATCTATATCTCTCTCTCGATTTTTTTTTTATTTCGACGAGATTAATTGTTCTACCTCAATCGCGCTGCGCTATACTTGTTTCCGCGATCGTGCGATTCGCATGTGATTTTAACTCTCCGTCGACACCGATCCATCCACCAGACGTGGACGAATGTCTGGAGCGCGACGTGTGCCTCGGCGGTAGATGCCAAAACACCATAGGATCGTACGTCTGCATCTCGACGAGATCTGCCAAAAATGCACCCTACGAATCTTGTCCTCCGGGCTACCAATGGGAGCTACGTACAGGTGTATGCGTAGGTAGATATAATTAAAACTGTGTCTCTCTTATTTCGATAAATCTATCGCGCAAATCGAAAGTGAACAAATTAAAAATCAATATCATATTATGTTTTTTTTTGTCAGATATCGACGAGTGCACCGTTTTATCGGACGCTTGTGCCGCTGATAAGCCGTTTTGCGTCAATACGCAAGGTAGTTACACATGTCTGGAGATGACCGGGGTGAAATCTTGCCCCGCGGGATTCAAGTTTGACAGATCGTTGCAGCAATGCAGAGGTAATATCGCATGCATTGCCATCAGATAATAAATTTTAATTGGCAAAGTAATATTAATAATTTTCCTCGGAATTTTCTCTCTTCGTATCTCTTCTCACTTATCTTGTTAATCAGATGTGGACGAGTGCGTGGAGGCTATTCACAGCTGTCTGGCAGATGTTGAGCAATGTCGAAACACCGAGGGTGCTTACGAGTGTGACATAAAGTGCGAGGAAGGATTCACGTACAGTATCGGGTTGGGTGTTTGTGTCGGTAAGCGTTTATTCTCTATCGATGATATTCATTGAATTCTCTTTGCATGTATGTATGTACTCGACACGATCGTCGTTTCTTGACAAAGTGAACTTTTGAATTTAACTCTCGATCCCCTCCTACTAGGCAGGCATGTAAGAGCATCTCTGACCTGCATTTTTTTTCATCATAAAAGATTGATCGAGTACTCGTGAACAGTATCGTTCGATTAACTTGAAAGTGAATCTGATTGAATTTGATTCGCATCCACGGTGATCTCATTCCGCATGCAACTCCGCCTCATCCTCGTATCTCCTTTATGCATGTGAGTAATGAATTAACTTTAATGCTTCTGGTGATTAATATGGGATTAATTAATGTACGATAAAAAAATTATACAGTTGTACATACAATTGTTAAATTAATTTTATTTCAAAAATCTAAACTCGCAGTTACTTACGATAACGCAAGATCTTTTTGTTTCACGCATTTTCGGGTTTTCTTTTTAAAACTAAAACGAATTTTTTTTTAAATATATGTTACAACCTGCGTTTACGTACCTCTTGATTTTCTTTTAGACGTAGACGAGTGCATCGAGTCGAACAATCCTTGTCCCGATACCAACACGATATGCGTTAATACAGAGGGTGCGTATAAGTGTATGAAATCTCTCTCTTTGGCGAATCTACTTCCGCTTCCGCCAATCGAGAAAAATCTCACAAAGGATCTTGCCACTCGCCAAAAGGACATGCGACGGACTTGTTCCGCAGGGTATAAACCAGCAAACGACTCCGGAATGACATGCATCGACGTCGACGAGTGCAATGAACAATTGCACTCTTGCGAGCAGGACGAGCGTTGCGTTAACGAGCTCGGTAGTTACAGGTGTGAAAATATCGCGATATTTGCTAGAAAAATCAAAACAAAGAATCTTATCAGTTTATACTAATTTAAAAAAAAAATAGATGCGTACCAGTTGAAAATAGCAAGAATACATCCACTATGGAAAGCGACAATCAACGCGATGATCGACGTAGCCAGGGATACAAGTCGGAAGGAACGAGCGTTGTATCGCCGGTCGTGAACGAGATTGAAAACTGCAACAGCGGCTACTTTTTTGATGGAAAATCTCGCCGCTGCATCGGTGATTATTTTTTATTTCGAGTAATATTTTTGGATTTTGCGTTGTAATATCTTTCAATTTCGTGTTGAAAGTCATAAATTTATCGTAGTAAAAGAAGATAAGACGGTAATTTATTGTAGACGTCGACGAATGCGTCAACGGGATAGCGGCATGTGGAATAGGCGAGCGTTGCATCAACACTCAGGGCGGTTACCGATGTTCTCCGGCTTGTCCATCCGGTTTCCGGGCGCGCAACGATTCCCGATTCTCCGTCGATGAGGTCGAAAAATCTTGCGAGGACGTGGACGAATGCACGCTCGGCCTGCACACCTGCAACACGTTGACTCATTATTGCCTTAATACTAACGGCTCCTACGTTTGCGAAGCGTTCACCACTACTACCACCACCACCACTACTACTACTACCAAGCCTACCACGGCCGATAGCACAATAGCAAGGAGACCGTACATCGGTTTACGCAACAAAAAAATACACGTGTCCAGAAGTAGTCCCGTGAGCAACATATTTGTTCATCTGGCGAACGTAAATTTCTTAAAATTGTCAATTTAATTAATGTAACTCGTATTTATGTTTCAGAGCAAAGATCGTTATTGGTCCACGGAACCGTGTAGACTGGGATACAAAAGAGACGCGAACACGGGCTATTGCGTGGACATAGACGAATGTGCGGTTGGTCCAGGATGTCGTGATCACGAGAGATGCACGAATACGCCAGGAGGTTACGATTGCTCGCCCCTCTGCAGCGCCGGCTGGTATTTTAGCACGACGACGAGGGGCTGTCAGGACGTGGACGAATGTCTGTTAGGTCGGCACGATTGTCCTCAGAGTACGCACAGGTGTGCAGTCTTTAATTATACAGAATGTATTTCGCAGAGACTGCTACTGTTTCTACGATAATTAATTCTTTTTCTCGTTTACACTAATTTTTTAAATATTCCTCTTTGTAATAATTAATATCAGAATTTACAAATACCTATGTTTATAATTTTCGCAGATGCATCAACACCAACGGATCCTTCGTCTGTGAATTGATTCCGCCCTGCAGCCGCGGCTTCAGACGAGCCTTCAATGGCACCTGTTTGGACGTCGACGAGTGCTCCGAGAATTTGCACAACTGTCGGCTTGATTTGCATCAATATTGCATTAACAAAGAAGGCGGCTTCGAGTGTTTAACCAGGCTGCCCTCCTGCCCGTCCGGATACCAATATTCTTTGGGCACTCGACAATGCGAGGACGTCGACGAATGCTTGACCGGGCAATACAATTGTGATGCAAAGTTCTCCGAGAGATGTGTCAATCTGCCGGGTTCATACAGGTGCGTGAAATCTCGATTAGTTGACTGAAAATGCGGGTATTTTATCGACAAGTAAAATAATTTTAAAAGTATAAAAATATATATAAGCTATTAACTTTTTTAAAAAATATATGATATCGTTTTGCAGGTGCGAAAGATCTCCTCCTCCTCGTCAACGTCAACGGCCTGCTTGTCCTTCCGGCTATCGGTATCACACTCGCTTTCGCATGTGCACAGGTACACATCTAATAGTTTTTCAGAAAATTATATAATTTATAAATCTGTTTATAAATTGTAAAAATATTCAAAATTTCTATTTTTTTGACTGTTATATATATTTTGAACAATTATTTTTCTAATATATATTTTTTTCAATTATAACATAATATTATATAGAATTTGTAGAGCTCCCATATTAACAACAACTTCAGATATTTCTTATATTTTCAGAACTCGGCAAAACAATATCAAACCTTCTCAGGTTGCACTGCAGCATGTTCAAAAAAAAATTTCTCTAGGAAATGCATGGGTGAATTATGTTGTTGTCAATTTTTGAATATATGTATGATTATAATATGTATTGATTATAATTAACAATTGTCTGTGCATAAATACCGTATGACTAACAGAATTGTTTTATGTTTTGCCTTGTTTTACGCTATTCCTATTATTTTCAACTATGCTTTTTATCAAAGCTATATAACTTGAAAACATAATAATATTTATTTTGCGAGCAAATATATAATGTGCTTTATTATTCAATCTTAATTTTGAAAGAATCTGTCTTGATAATACTTTAGTTAAAATAGCCTGTTGTAACTAAGCAAAAAATGTTTTCAAACTTTGGACATCTGATAAGTGTTATATGTTTGGCATCGTAGATGTGGATGAGTGCGCAGAGGGACTGGACTCGTGTGGCGACGAAATCTGCTACAACCAACCGGGTGGTTACAGCTGCGCGAAGCCGCCTGTCCCTATCACCAGGAAACCGACCACGACTGCGATGCCGGCGCCGGCGAACCAAAAATGTATGGACGGCACCAAGTTCGTGAGAAACCGCGGCTGCGTCGACATCAACGAGTGCAGGGAACTCGAGGATGCTTGCAGTAGCAACGAAGAATGCGTCAACACCATGGGCAGCTACGTATGCACCTGCAAGACCGGTTTCAGGCGTGATAATCTCACGCAGGCTTGTGTCGATATTAACGAGTGTCAATTGCAGGTAACAATGATTTTAAATGTAAACATAGTAATGTCTTTTTTATCCGGAAGAAGATAAATTAGAGAATCGCATTATATCCCTTTCACCGATTCTAACATTTTTCTATCTCGAAGGAAAACGACTGTCTGCCGACGCAGCGATGCGACAACACGATCGGCAGTTACACGTGCACGCGTTTCCTGCCGTGTGGCACCGGCTATACCTTGAACGCCGCAACCGAGATCTGCGAAGATGACGACGAATGCGTTCTTGGTACCCACGATTGCGGACCTGGTTATCAATGCAGGAACACCCTGGGCTCGTATCGCTGCGATCGTATTCCGCGTATATCGACTCCGCAAGCACGCATACCGACTCCGCAGGCACGTACATCGCCGATGACGACGGCGCGGATCACTTCAACGACGACGCCAAACACGACTGGTCCTTGGACGAATTGTCCGCGCGGCTTCGAGTCCGGCTCAGGTGGCAAGTGTATGGATATAGATGAGTGCCAGATAACGCCGAATCCTTGCGGCAGATCTATGCAAATGTGCATCAACACTCTGGGATCCTATAGGTATGCAGCGATCGAAAATTATGTTAGTAATTAGAGTAAATGGATTAAAAACGCGAGAGGAAATTTTACAGATGCGCGTCCAGAGTAATTTGCGGACCCGGTTATACCCTGGACCCCGTGTCTGGACAATATTGCGTCGATGTGGACGAGTGTCGGGAGGAAACGCACGAGTGCGGCAAAGGACAAACCTGCGAGAACAGACAGGGCGGATATCACTGCATCTGTCCGTCCGGTCACGCGTCCGGGCCCAACAACGACTGCGTCGACATCGATGAGTGTAGCATTTACGGTAGCGGAATTTGCGGATCAAATAGTCGCTGTGAAAATACCGTTGGCTCTTACAAGTGCTTATGCGACAAGGGCTTTGAGAACGTCGGGGGTGCCGCTGGTGCTTGCCAAGTGAGGGTAATAACAACTCTTGTACCAAATTTGTAGCCTTTTTGCTGACAATAATTTGTAGCAAGCACTTGGCAATATCTGTTAGAACAGATGTGGCTGACTGGGTTTATTATCGATATAATATAATCCCAATCCTGTCGTTGTTATCAGATTTTAGATATTAGCTGAAGCAGAAATGAAACATGAAATCTTGCGAAAGAACAAAATACTCACGAATGCAAACTAATTTTCAATTATGCTTTGCGAATAAAGATCCCTTTTTTATATCTGTCACAGTTATAAATCACACGTTTTTAGAATAAAATTATATGACATATAGATATGTTATAATATAAAAATTACTTACACAACATTTTTTTTATTACGGTTGACATTTATAGGATATCGACGAGTGTGAGCGAACGGCAGGGCTCTGTCAGCACGTGTGCATGAATGTTTGGGGCAGCTATAGATGTGAAATCTTGCGAAAGAACAAAATACTCACGAATGCAAACTAATTTTCAATTATGCTTTGCGAATAAAGATCCCTTTTTTATATCTGTCACAGTTATAAATCACACGTTTTTAGAATAAAATTATATGACATATAGATATGTTATAATATAAAAATTACTTACATAACATTTTTTAAATTACGGTTGACATTTATAGGATATCGACGAGTGTGAGCGAACAGCAGGGCTCTGTCAGCACGTGTGCATGAATGTTTGGGGCAGCTATAGATGCGGATGCGAAGCCGGATTCAGATTAAATGCCGACAATCGAACCTGCAACGACATTGACGAGTGCACGGAATTCAAGGACGACAATCTCTGCATCGGCATCTGCGAGAACACGCCGGGTAGTTACGCGTGCAAGTGTCCCGATGGATATAGACTCGGCATCGACGGTCGAGCTTGTCAAGGTAATAATCTCTTTCCTCTTTGTGTAATTTATAAAAAAAATAGTAGAAAAAATGTAATTAATTATAAAGATACTGAAGATGAATGATATGTATGAGAAGAAGAAAGGGAAACGGAAGGTATAAATAATTTGTATAGTAATTATGTGGTAATTGGGGGATGGAAAGTGAGAGTCTCCGCTTACACGTGAGTCACGGTGTTGTAGCTTCGCGAGCGTATGCGTTCCACCTACACACTTATCCCGTAGTTAAGCGAAGCGGTGCAATTTGTACTTGACCCGATTTGCGAGGCGAACTGGGGCATCGCTTAGGGTCACCGGCGAGCACGAACGCGCGCTCCTCGCAATCTTCTCAATCTCGCGTAATCACGACATTCACGTCGGTGCGGTCACGATTTCGCCACGTGCCGACGTAAATCTAATTGTCTTTCAACGTGTGTGTTTGCAGATATTGACGAGTGCGCGACCGGTCAGGTCTGCAAGGGACCGGATGAGATGTGCCAGAATACCCGCGGTAGCTACCGTTGCAATCGAATAAACTGTCCCTCGGGATATCAGCGGGACACTACGAGGAAAAAGTATAATAATTTTTATATTGGAAATAATAAAGATTCAGGAAGCAATGTGCAAGTTTCTAATTTGCACAACTCTACTTGTCTTTATATTTTGATTATTGCAAATTATTTACTTTTGCTTTCGGTATCTTTCGATATCGCGATTATTTGCTCTCCAATATGATGCAGATAATCGATAAATGATTTCGCTAATTATTTGATAATAATAAAGTCACGCAAGTACCAACCAATTTGCAATTTCAGCCGCTGCGTACGCTCCTCAAGATATTGCCGTGTAAATGACCTGGCTTGCCTTCGGTCACCCTCGCATTATTCCTACAACTTCATCACCTTCGTGAGCATGCTGCCCCTTCCGCCGACCGGTCGACTGGAACTATTCACCATGAGAGGAAGCTATCAGCCCGATTCGACGGTACAATTCACCATGGCGTTGGTGGACGTGCGCGCACCACCAGGTATCACGCGCGCCACAGAGTCCTGTTTCTCCTTGAAGAGACCGGCGCCGTCTCAGGCGGTCCTGGTGCTGACGCGCAGCATCCCGGGACCACAGGAGATCGAGCTGGATCTCAGTATGGAGATCTATCACAATGCCGTGTTCATGGGGAGCGCCGTCGCCAAGATCTTCATCTTAGTCTCGCAATACGAATTCTGAGGAAGGATTCTTTGAATAAAGGTAAGATTAGTGGAAAGAGTACAGATTAGTAGAGAGATGGAAGATGATTGTAGAATAAAATGATGTAATTCAGTAGTACAATAATTGATTTTTTATTACTTCTTCTATTATACTTGAGAGAGAAATTAAAAGGAACAAAAATGTTATTTTATCAGATTATATCATCTTATTCTACACGACAATTTCTTGGAAGATACGGAATCTCTTCTTTCTAATTTTAAAGATTGTGAAGATCAAACATGCACAGGTTTTATCTTATTAAAGAATATAAATATTTTTCTTCCAGGAAATATAACAACTTAACATTTCAAACGATATATATATTTAAGCACTTAATGTACGAATTTTTTATTGTTTGCTCGTTTTTAGAGAAGAAAAAGAAACATTAAAATAAATATCTCGTACTAGTATTTCAATAGTAGATGTGTATAAAAAAACAAATTAAATGTACATATAAATTCTTGTAAGTTACATGTAAGGGACTTGGAATAAACTTACGTTAGATGTAGCATATGAAATTTCCAAGAACACATTTTGATGCTTTATCAAAATCGTAGCTTTATTAAATGTTTCACTAGCAAGATTCTTTTTCCTCTAACTTAGACAATTTGCTGTTGCGTAAAGTCCGAAACAACGGCTATTGCTTCGAATCAAATGCTTCGTTTCTCCTTTTCACAGAGGAGGAATAAAGCAACAACTCTGAGATCCTTAGTGTTAATTGCCGCTTAGTTGCATGAGACGCGTGTAACGCGCGTGTAATGCGATGTAAAAAAAACACCTTGATAAAAAATAAAATATTATAATATCACTGCGCTCTTTACATGTGACGACAACAATCGTCGTCGTATTGAATGCAAATAACAAACTCACCTGCGATGCAGCGGATTGCTATTATTACTAGTAAATAATTAATAATTGTGCTAAAGATAAAATTTCGGCTGTCGTTATCGTGACGCATAATACCGTCGATAGCGAACAATAGCGCGATATCATAATATAATCGTTAATAAAATAATATTTATATTTATATAATAATAATATAATAACAATGATAATCTAAGTAGCTAGTAATAACGCTATAATAATGCTATATTAATATATATATATGATAACAAGAAGTAAAACAATTCAGGCGGGACGCTTTGCGTACACCACACCGGAAAAATGCATATGATAAGATATCGATCTCATCGCTCGGAAATTTCTTCGACATCGCGCGCGTGGGCGATACGAAGAGACGTGATACAATGTTATTTGGAAATTTCATCGACGGTATATATGCCTGGGAGTGTCACTGATACAACGATTAATAATAATTAATTTGTGTAGCGGTTTCACGTAAGTGTATTCTCCTAATTAATTCGAGATGCATTTTAATGCGGTAAGAAGATTAAGTATCAACGTCCGCGAAGACAAATTCCAAAGCTGGACGCAGCCCGTCTGTTCAAGAAGGCACACCCCACGAGAAACTTTCACAAACTTCTATCTATCAGCGACAATAAACTTTCAACAAGCGTACGCGCAAATAATATATAAATAGCGTGTATTAACTATTAAACAGCCTGGATGCAGCAGCAACGCGTTACCACGGTGTAACAACGATGGCAGTGACACTTGTCGCTCGTCTTAAAACTAGAAAAGTGGAAAAAGGAGCGTGACTAGGATTTGCTAAGAATTTTCCGAGGCTTTTCGTACCCTCGCACCGAATAACACATACATGTACACACATACACATACACACACAGCAAGATGTATTTTGTGTTGGTCTTAAGTACCCGATGACAAACCGTATCAAAAGATACGCATAGGAGATTTCTTCTTATTACACAACATACGATAACACTGTACGAAATTAGGATTCGATTTCAAATTCATGAAAAAAAAAATCTGCCTTTAAAAGATAACGCAATAGAGACACACCCTATACACCTATTTAGCTACTGTTGGACTTTGCTAATCTTGTTGACAATCCTCTCTCTAGTTCTCTTTCAACTTTTGCAATGCACACACACAATTATCGCACGTCAGATCTATAACGATTGCGAAAATTATTTTTCAAACAACCCGATAATCCAAAATATGTCTCGAGAGATTAAAAAAAAAAAAAAAAAAAAAAAAAAAAGGCGCGAAAATTTT
>NW_021848922.1:260057-268168 GCF_003651465.1 Formica exsecta | reverse complement strand
ACGTATATATTATTATGCATGAAAAAATGTCGGAAAATACAATAGATATCGCGAGCGATAAAAATCAATCCGATCCTTTCAAAATGCGCGAGTATCGTGCTTACGAATTTCAAGAGCATAGTGCGCGCTTAATTCGTGATAAAGTCAGTTGGCGACAAATTACACCGAGATATATAAACCGACTCGATGAATGTCATCGTCAGGATATCCATCCTACTCACCACGTTGCCAATGATATAATTTCTCTGACGTAGGACGTCGAACTCGAGTCTGCGTTCCCCACGCGCGGGCCCCTAAGGCCCACGCGGCAGGCGCAACGCATCTAAGGTCAATCTCCAGAGGTTAAACCGCTGGGAAACGCTACTATTTAAATGCACAAATTTGCATAAAAAATTCTAATCGGCCGTCTACCTTTCAATTTTAAATCAAGAGTCACGTGCGTGTATCCATATACTAATTGACACGTGTCCATATTAATTGACATTTAAACAAAATAATAATAAATACCGTATTAATTTTTGAAAATTACTCAAAATAAGTGTCTCGTTTAATGAATAATTTTTATTTATCTTCATATTACTACTGCGTAACGTCACAGCAAATGTCATGAAACATTATGAATGCGTAATATATTTTATGCGCAGAAAAAGATTTCGGTATCTAAATATTTGGAAATTTTTAAAAAAGTGTTTAAAGATATAAAAGATTTTTAAATATCCAAAGGAATCGTAACTTTATTATGAATGCTTTCAAGACTATACATATGTCTGACGACAAACTCTAAATTGACCAAAATTCATTGCTACTGCAAATTTTCCTCTGACGACTCGGTAAAAGCAAAAAGGAGCGAAAACTTAATTTTCTTTTTGCATATCTAACGAGACCATGCTCTTGACGTTCCAAAATTCCAAGCTGCAGAGAGAGAGAGGGAGATAGAGAGAGAGAGAGAGAAAGCATGACGTGCTATAAAGAGACGTTAAGACAGAAGCGCATCACAAAGAGAGTTCGAGAAAGAGAGAAAGGACAAAATGAAGAAAAAAGAGAAGGCAGAGGAGATGAAGAGAGAAAGAGGAGTGCGAGAGTACGTCGCAGAGAAGCGTGAAATTCCGTCGGATCTCTAAAAATAGTCGCTTAAAAAAAGGAAGAATAACACGAGTACGCGTATATCTGGTCCCCGAGTAAAAGCGTAGGCCTATTTATGTATCGCCCGGTAGAGATGGAATCCCGATCCCTTCGTATGGTCGTTAACATTGTTTGTCCCTGGAGAAGGAGAGCTGTAGGAATGTGAAAAGCCACGCCAGCATAAACGGCATGCAGAAACGCGGCGGCCGGTCTTTCGCGGTTAATATACCGAATCGAAATTCTCGCAAATGAAATGACAAAGCGGCCGAGGTATTTCGCGCGATACGTTCTTGGGAAAATAAAAAAAAAAAAAAAAAAAAAAAAAAAAACATGCGCGTAAATATTTTTAGACATCTTCCGGATTTTTTTTTATGTTGGTTGATTGTAAAGATATCGCTTGCCTTTAAATATTCAAACGTTCAACTTTCTCACGCAATCTAATACAGGCAACACGGTGTCTTAGCACGATGAATCGTGAAATGGAATTTTTAGATTTTTATAACACGTACTCTCTCTTTTTTATAGAGGAAGAAAAGTTTTGTACGTAAAAAGATTTCTATCGTTCCGAACGATATACTACATGCCACATGACACATTATCGAATGTAATAAAATTATATTCGATTTATCCGGATAAGAGACTAATCTATCAAATGTCAATTACTTATTCGACATAGGTACTGAACTAGGGAGATCCGCGCCATGAAAAATAAATATTTTAACAGCTACCTATGCTATCTATTTAACAGAGGTAGTAGTAACATAGTTGACACTCTCATATTATAGTTGCGATCGTTTTGCATTTCATTATGATGGAAAGTGTCACCGAATATCTCGCAAATAGTTATGACATTTATATCACATTAATCTCGATAATTTGCGTATCTATTCAATTATTTTCGTACAAGGATGAGAAGAGATCTGCGTAAAAATGCCACTGTGCGTAAAAATAGTGCGTAGCTCTCGGAATTTCAGGTGTATTCTGTTTTCATAATATGTAATATCGATACGAGAGAGGAACGTATAGCTATATGTAGCTTATCTGAATTCAGGGAACATCATCATACCCTGACGATGGCAGTTTAATCGAACAATTACTTATTAATTTAACTAGTCTTCAATCCACGTGAGGGGATTAACTCTCCTCCAGAGAAGAATGCTTACATTCTTTCAAGCATCCTATTTCGGTAGGCAATTTATTCTGGTTTTGTGGAAACAATAAACAGGTTCATAAATCAACGGAAGCACGACATACCTTCCGCGGACCTACACGCGTGACATTCTTATTTACGGCCTTCCTCCTCTCCTCTCTCAAGAAATGCGCGTAACGGTACGTATCGTGACGTACTTGCACCATCGCTATTTCCTTAACCTTTATCCTGGTAACTGAGGTCCGGATATTTTCATTTCTCGTTATAGCAGTTGCGATTTATCCAAAAACTCTCAACCGTAGTAATTAATAATGTTCAATTTTTTAAAGTTGTGTGAAGAATTATTATGACTGCTATATAACATTTGACTACTGCTTTAAGGAAAAAAGTTGCCCAGATAAGAACTAAATCTTTCGGGTATCTCATTGTCCTTCAACAAATTTTAAGAGAATCCGCCGGCGATCGTCAGGCGATCGTGTTATTGTCCAGTTCAGCAAACTCACGCGTCACCTTGCAGACGTAGTAGAGACGCTCGTAGAGGTCCGCGGTGCAGCCGAGGTCACGCAGGTCGTTTAACCAATAGGAGGACGCGCGACGGCCGGTGTCGATGTAAGTGATCAGGTAGCCCCTACCTGCGGTCTCCTGCGACACCACCATCTTCGTGTGGTCCACGAAGAAGTTCACTTGCAGGAGAGGTACCGTTAGCTCCATCACGATGGCCTTGTCTGTACGAAGCCATCGTCTCATTCGCGGCACGCAAGTATTTTTCGACTGTCTCGGAGGCGTTCGATATTTTTTCAGCTCACCACCTAGACAGCACACATTAGCGAGCGGTTAAGTTAATATTTTGCTCATTAAGCCTTAGGCCGCGCCGCTATAATGGCCCAAGTAGTTTACGTCACGTTCCCATTGTGTTGTTTTTGCACTCTCGGGAAGTAAAATACTCGAGCCATGATTGAGCTTCGCGGAGAAAGACGAGTCAGATTTAAAAAAAAAAAAAAAATTAAAGCTTCACACTCTTCCGTGTAATAAATTACACGGAATGAATGTTGGAAGAATCGATCGAGCTCACCTTCTGTCAAGAAATCATCCATGTATTCGGTAAAATGACGGAGTAACTCGAGCTTCTTTTGCAATGGCACCGGCACGTCCCTTTCTCGGTGATATCGCGTCATCTCATCGTCGGTCGTCATGTATTCCACTCTTCTGCAATTATAAAGAATTTACGGAATATAAAATCGTAATTTTATATCGATTAAAATTGCATGATTCGACACATCGTTCTAGACTTCTCGTTGAAATGCTCACCTTCTATCGTGAGTGTAACTGATCTTCGTGTTGTCGTTGAAGAGAACGCCGACCGACCTGTCGGAGAGCTGGAAGCCCAGCCCGTACTTGTTTGAATAATCGATCCATTTGGTGACAAAAAGCGGCACGATGTCCTCCACGATCGGCGGATTGCACGCGTTGTTTCGTTTCATCTCTGTTACGCATATCTCTAGAGCGCGATGCATCTGCACACTTTGGGCAACGAGGCCAGTCTTCTTGTGATCCGGGCACAACACGCTGCTGAGTCGCTGTCGGAATCGCGGCAGCTTGGGTAATTTTCTGACCAGCCAGCTCGAGACCTTGGACTCTTTCTGCAGACTCTTCTGCGAACGATTCAGCATATTCAACTGCGGTTGCTGCTGCGTTTGCTGTTGTGCTTGAATCGGCTGCTGCTGCTGCTGATAACGCAGCGACGCCGCGTCGGGATGAACGACACTCTGCTGCCACATCTGAAATTTCGTGTTTCGGAAATACTTGCCAGCCAGACCTGAAGATGATAACTTCCAGGCGAGTCATTCCGGGGTCCCCTGATTCCTGGCGACCGTGGAGACCGAGGATGGAGACGAGGGCGGCTCGATGATCGACGGCGGTGGCATCTGGTAACAGCAAGTGTGCGGCAACGACGTCGGCACGTATTCCTTCGTGAGATAGGCATGCTCCTTCGCTCTTTCCAGACTCGGCCGTAACTCGGGATTGGATTGTAGCAGCCATCTGATTAGGTCCTGGCCGCTCCTGCTCGCGATACTGTCGTCCACTTCGCGATAATGATTATTGCAGATCCTCGCGTATGTCTCCTTGAGCGTGGCCGTGTCGAAGGGCGGTTGGCCCACCAGCAGGGCGTACAATATGCAGCCCAACGCCCAAACATCCGCCTCGTAGCTGTACGCCTGCTTGTACAACACTTCCGGCGCTATGTAGTTTGGCGTACCGCATATCGTCCTGCAAATACAAACGATCGCCTACATGTTATGATGTTTCGTTTGATACTGTGTTTAGACGAGCACATCTGTTAGTCCGTAACAATCGTTGGGGCGCCGAAAAGAGAGAGAGAAGGAACAGGATCTCGATGTTTCTTTTGTGTGTTTTTGTCGACAAAAAATAACTAAGACACCAGTATAGTAATAACAAGAAAAGGGACTGTAAGATATCGCATTATTTTTGTATCTTCTTCCATTCTTGCACTTGTAACTCTTTTTATAAATTTTACTTATTGTAAAATTTATATTTATAAATTATATAAAAAAATTTTAAAAAATTTTTGAAACACATGTTTGATTTTGATTGTATCGTAAACCAAACTGGGCCTTACACTCGTCTACGTTGGCCATCAGGCCTGGTCGCCAGTCCGAAGTCGCCGATCTTGACGATCATCCGATCTGACAGGAACATGTTGCCCGGCTTCAGATCCCGGTGAACGACTTTCTGCGAGTGGATGTACGCGACGCCAGTCACCATTTGCTTCATGTAGTAACGCGCTTCCGGTTCCGTGACTTTGCCACGGTACTTCAGCACGTGCATCAAGCTCTGGCGAAAAAGAAGAAGAAAGAGAATAGATATTTTTACACCCTTGACATTTATGTCGCTTCACGCATTAGTGACGTGCAGAAAGTTTAAACGACGCGATAAAGCGTAGCTAAGGAATTATAAGAGTTGATTTTTTATTTGTATTTTAATTTTATATACTTATTCTCTGTCTACAATAGCTATAATCTTTGCGGATGTTGCAACGAGTCGTCGTAAACGTAACATTATGAAGCCTGTACAGCGAAACTTCCACGAAAGAAACTTTATACTACAGAAAACCGTATAAAATCCACCTATGTAAGACGAGAGCAAACAATCGAAAGAAAGCATTTCCTGACAGGAAGACGCTGCGTCCTGAATACGCGGAATGCACGTGTACCGTCCCTTCGAGGGGATCGGCTCGCTTTATTTTCTTTGCAAGATACGATTGCTGTTTCATTTTCAAGGAATCTTATCTTATCCGCGATACGATAAATATATACCTCTGCAAAAAAAGACTGCATTTTCCGCCGTCTCTGGTTTCTAGTAAATTGGGGGGGTTATTCGCTGGAAAAAATTTCGCTAAATACTCACCAATGTTATTTATTTCACGCTCTCATGTTCAGCGAAACCAAATAATTTTCCGAGATTATTTACGCGACGAGAAAAAGCTTGAAAAGTTCCTCCCGTAAACAGTTTTATGTGATATAAGGCGTGGATCTTTTAAGAGTCTGCAATATTTTCTTTTACTACTAAAGTCATGGTTCTCGTCAGCTTTCAATCTTTTTCTTATCGCACATTATTTCACCTTTTTCGCTACAAGCACACTTTACGTTTACGTCTCTAAACAATTTTTCACAGGATGGAGACTTTTTTTCGTGACTTGAACCGTCAATCAAGCGATCTTCTCGCGAGAAACGGACGGAAATAGGAGTCGCGAAGACGATCGAGCGGGAGAGCGAGGATAATCAAGCGATTAGTTGATGCTTCGTCGCATCCTAACGGTACAAACAGGTCGGCAGATCAGCCATGAAGAGTGCAAGTGCCGCTCTCTTTCCGGCGTGGCAGGGTGAAAATACGCGGCCGTTACTGATCGCGGTCGTTTGCAGACGGGCTCCTATAATTGTTTCTCGGTTACGGCGTGCACAATGATTCCGACACAACGATCCAAGCCGTTGCAGGTGTTGCATGTCGTGAAAAATAAGTTTGACAAAGCGAGAAATGACGGAAAAGGATGTTAAAAAATCGTGCAACTACATAATACACGATAAAAATAAAATAAAAAGATGACGTTATTTATTATCGCTTTAAGTATATCTGTCGACGGTTTAAATAATTTATAAAGCAACGGCCACGAGTATCGACGAGTTTCTACCAGCACCAAGATATTATCATAAAAGTAGAAGATGGAGTTGCGAAATTTTTTCTCATGAATGCGCGGTAAGAAGTAATAAACATTAGCAAGGTAACTAAGAGATGTATATTGTATATATATACTTTTCGTGGGCAGGCTTCTAGAAGCATGTACACGTTGAGATTGTCCTCGAAGTAGTGATGCATCTGGACGACGTTTACGTGATTCAGCTCTTTGTGGATCATGATCTCACGCGCAATCTACAAACAAAGTAAATACGTTATTCAGCGAAATGTGTAAATATAGAGACAGATGCGCTTTTCTAACAAGTACCCACCTTTTGCATGTGAATCTTCTGCATCCGATTCTTCGGGATAATCTTGCACGCGTATTGATTTCCGTTACTGACGTCAGTCATTAGGTAGACTCTCGCAAAGCCACCCTGAAAAGTGAAAAATGAACCGTTACTAATGACAGGAATCTGGCTATAGAGATAATCGCAATAAAGATTCGCGTGAAAATCTCGTTGTAAGCGAGATAACATGATTTTCAAAATCTCTTGTAACAATGTGACCCGTCTCTGAAGGACGATAAAAGGCCCGAGCCCCCTCCTTCCGAGTCCTAGAAATCTCAAACTAGATCCTAAGAATTTCTCTTCGATCATCCATCAATGACCACAGTGAAAGGTTTTCTCCGCGACCGCATTCGGTCTCTGAAATTATTGTTTATCGCCTCGCCGCAATCCAAGGAAGAAAGGAGAAGAAAGTGAAATAAATTTCTTTTTATGGGATGCCATTCTTTGCGCGGTTTTTAATAATTATGAGATATAAATAGCAAATATGTCATATGGCACAAAAGTTGAATAATCGCGAAATGAACGAATCGTGAAGAAAAAAAGAACATATATAGTCTGCTAAAAATAACATTCTCAATTTTGTAGCGGTTTAAATAAGGAATGTCGTTATAAATTAGGATGCATTCACCTTCCCCTTATTGCCGATAAATTAGAAAATCGCTTAAAATCAAAATGAATAAAATCGACATCGTTTTCTGGAAAAGCTCATCCGCTGAACGGATGACGACAATTATCTCGCAATCGCACACGCGTAATTTTCATACAACAAAAAAGGCATGTTCGATGGGCCAATTGCCAGACCTCGTCTAAAAATATCCCGACATCGTTACAAAAACGCGAAACCTGTCGCGACAATAACGTGTCACGCAATTATAAATATATATATTATCTCTTCCCCTCGATTCGTGAGTATTACCAGAGTGTCTACTTAAATCCTGTAAAAAATTTCCCTGAAAATTCTCTGATCTTCCAGGTATTTTTGTTCAAAATTCCAGATAAAGAGAATATTTTAAACATTTTTTGACGCAATATCCTAAAATAAGCTTTTTTATTGTACGCGTTTTCCAATGCTTTTCATTCATAAGAAAGAAAAACACAAAGCCACTTAAGTCTCAAATGCTAGATTTATAAATGTACTGAAAATAAAACTGAATAGCTTTCGTTAAGATAAAATTTTTTAACTTGCATAACATTTTTATTTTTTGTCACTAAAAATTAAAATAAAGAATATGTATTGCATATTTAATATTTTGTTAAGATATTGAATATATAAACAGAGATAGATACATAATATATTT
>NW_021848922.1:240919-255459 GCF_003651465.1 Formica exsecta | reverse complement strand
GAAAAAATTTCGCTAAATACTCACCAATGTTATTTATTTCACGCTCTCATGTTCAGCGAAACCAAATAATTTTCCGAGATTATTTACGCGACGAGAAAAAGCTTGAAAAGTTCCTCCCGTAAACAGTTTTATGTGATATAAGGCGTGGATCTTTTAAGAGTCTGCAATATTTTCTTTTACTACTAAAGTCATGGTTCTCGTCAGCTTTCAATCTTTTTCTTATCGCACATTATTTCACCTTTTTCGCTACAAGCACACTTTACGTTTACGTCTCTAAACAATTTTTCACAGGATGGAGACTTTTTTTCGTGACTTGAACCGTCAATCAAGCGATCTTCTCGCGAGAAACGGACGGAAATAGGAGTCGCGAAGACGATCGAGCGGGAGAGCGAGGATAATCAAGCGATTAGTTGATGCTTCGTCGCATCCTAACGGTACAAACAGGTCGGCAGATCAGCCATGAAGAGTGCAAGTGCCGCTCTCTTTCCGGCGTGGCAGGGTGAAAATACGCGGCCGTTACTGATCGCGGTCGTTTGCAGACGGGCTCCTATAATTGTTTCTCGGTTACGGCGTGCACAATGATTCCGACACAACGATCCAAGTCGTTGCAGGTGTTGCATGTCGTGAGAAATAAGTTTTTAAAAGCGAGAAATGACGGAAAAGGATGTTAAAAAATCGTGCAACTACATAATACACGATAAAAATAAAATAAAAAGATGACGTTATTTATTATCGCTTTAAGTATATCTGTCGACGGTTTAAATAATTTATAAAGCAACGGCCACGAGTATCGACGAGTTTCTACCAGCACCAAGATATTATCATAAAAGTAGAAGATGGAGTTGCGAAATTTTTTCTCATGAATGCGCGGTAAGAAGTAATAAACATTAGCAAGGTAACTAAGAGATGTATATTGTATATATATACTTTTCGTGGGCAGGCTTCTAGAAGCATGTACACGTTGAGATTGTCCTCGAAGTAGTGATGCATCTGGACGACGTTTACGTGATTCAGCTCTTTGTGGATCATGATCTCACGCGCAATCTACAAACAAAGTAAATACGTTATTCAGCGAAATGTGTAAATATAGAGACAGATGCGCTTTTCTAACAAGTACCCACCTTTTGCATGTGAATCTTCTGCATCCGATTCTTCGGGATAATCTTGCACGCGTATTGATTTCCGTTACTGACGTCAGTCATTAGGTAGACTCTCGCAAAGCCACCCTGAAAAGTGAAAAATGAACCGTTACTAATGACAGGAATCTGGCTATAGAGATAATCGCAATAAAGATTCGCGTGAAAATCTCGTTGTAAGCGAGATAACATGATTTTCAAAATCTCTTGTAACAATGTGACCCGTCTCTGAAGGACGATAAAAGGCCCGAGCCCCCTCCTTCCGAGTCCTAGAAATCTCAAACTAGATCCTAAGAATTTCTCTTCGATCATCCATCAATGACCACAGTGAAAGGTTTTCTCCGCGACCGCATTCGGTCTCTGAAATTATTGTTTATCGCCTCGCCGCAATCCAAGGAAGAAAGGAGAAGAAAGTGAAATAAATTTCTTTTTATGGGATGCCATTCTTTGCGCGGTTTTTAATAATTATGAGATATAAATAGCAAATATGTCATATGGCACAAAAGTTGAATAATCGCGAAATGAACGAATCGTGAAGAAAAAAAGAACATATATAGTCTGCTAAAAATAACATTCTCAATTTTGTAGCGGTTTAAATAAGGAATGTCGTTATAAATTAGGATGCATTCACCTTCCCCTTATTGCCGATAAATTAGAAAATCGCTTAAAATCAAAATGAATAAAATCGACATCGTTTTCTGGAAAAGCTCATCCGCTGAACGGATGACGACAATTATCTCGCAATCGCACACGCGTAATTTTCATACAACAAAAAAGGCATGTTCGATGGGCCAATTGCCAGACCTCGTCTAAAAATATCCCGACATCGTTACAAAAACGCGAAACCTGTCGCGACAATAACGTGTCACGCAATTATAAATATATATATTATCTCTTCCCCTCGATTCGTGAGTATTACCAGAGTGTCTACTTAAATCCTGTAAAAAATTTCCCTGAAAATTCTCTGATCTTCCAGGTATTTTTGTTCAAAATTCCAGATAAAGAGAATATTTTAAACATTTTTTGACGCAATATCCTAAAATAAGCTTTTTTATTGTACGCGTTTTCCAATGCTTTTCATTCATAAGAAAGAAAAACACAAAGCCACTTAAGTCTCAAATGCTAGATTTATAAATGTACTGAAAATAAAACTGAATAGCTTTCGTTAAGATAAAATTTTTTAACTTGCATAACATTTTTATTTTTTGTCACTAAAAATTAAAATAAAGAATATGTATTGCATATTTATTATTTTGTTAAAACATTAAATTATATATATTAATAATATATTTTAAACACATAATTCACAACATGGCTTATTGGCAAATTGTTTAAAAACAAAATTAATTAAAAATATGCTTACAGTATAAAAACAAAATTATCAAAGAAAGAATTTTTAAAAAAATTCTCTGTGTCCCAATAAAATTCCATGAGAATTCCCTGACTTTTCCAGGTATAAAAAAATTCCCTGAGAATTCCAGGTTTTCCATGTTTTTCCAGAGAATAGACATCCTGATTACACACAATTTTTTGCATCCAGATAACACTCGAGGGAAAAATTAAATAAATCGAACTAAAATGCGAAGCGTTAAATGTCGACATATTCCGTTTGAAAAGCGTCAATACTTCTTATCCTTCGTTTCATCATCCTCACGATAATCCGGACTTGAATACCGGGTGTGCAACGAGAGACCATACCGTGTGTACGCGGTTCAAACAGAATACGGTTATATGGCGAAGCGTTTCGTTTATTTTTAAATACCGCTGGCGATGACTAAAAATACATTCCTGCGCGCGTGCACGCGCTTTGTGTGCACGCGCGTGGTTAAATGGACTGTTGACAAAAACCTCCCCGAGCCTTGTCCCTGTTTCGCGTTCGCTCTCCTCATCCGAACCGGACAGTACATATGCATTTTCATCGGAATCAACATGAAATGAAGAATCATTTGCATTATTTTCTCTATGTAATCGAGAGCCTTTTCTTCTTTTTACAATACTCTCGCAAACGAACGCGTCGAGCTGGCCGAGCATCTCTCTTCCATTCCGTCAGAGAGTTACACGAGCAGCCAACCGCTCGTAATCACCTCCTTTGGCTTTCCGTTAAATATTCATGGCGCGTTCGCGAATCATGAATTACAAATAATTAATCAAGAGCCGCGAGCTCGGAAGATAATGATTAATATGCGAACGTCATTTTCCCGATACGCCGCGTCGAGGGAACTGACGTTCGCTTCGCGTGAGCGGAGAAGGACGGCGATCCGTTAACTTGGCTTGATTTCCCCGGCGGTCAGCTCGTCAAGAGCCGCGTCCGTTTAGTCCGAGTCTCATTGGCCGTCTCGGGGTCGTCGAAACGGGCCCTCGGGCCGCTCCTCGACGCCGCTGTTTCTGCACGCGCGGCAGAGAAAACGAGCGAGTCGAACCGCGGCTGTGCCTCGCCATGCCTTGCCGACCGGTTTTTGCACGGCGTGCACAGTGCGTCATCGATTCGATTCCAGAGAAATAATCCCATTCACGCGCCATTCACTTCTTGCAATCGGACATAATGGCGTGCGCAATTTTAAACGAGACTTCGTGCCGTCTGTCGCGGAATTTCCCGTCCGAGCGAGAGGACGAAGCGGACAATAAGCGCTCCTCGCGACTGATGATGCTCGTCCTCGTCCAGTGACTCTCGCTTCGTTCACGCACGAGATTTCATTTCTCTCCTGCAAGAAAAGTTCATGGAAGAGTTGAGCGGGCTTTCTTTGCTAATTAAGCGAGAGGAGGAATAAATTTAAAACCAACAAAAGGACGTTTATTACATGATATATACTAGTCGCACACGTGACTGTTCGTGTGTCTAAATTTGGGAAACCACGCGTGTTCCCACTCCTTTTCCCGGTGCTCTTAACGAGGCCCTGACCTTTCATTAATCTTTCCGGCTTATCAACCGCGGCAGCGGGAGTGACGGCAGTCTTGTTCGCCGTCGATCGATTCGTTTCACTCTCCGTGCTGGGAATATACCCTGGCACGTTACAGTCGCGCTCGGTAACACGATTGTTATCGTCGCAAAGAGATCACTAGACCGTGAAAGTCCGGGATGCGTCGTTTTCCCGCGACAGCATCAACGATAAACTGGAAAAGAGATTTTATGTTTTTGGATTAAGAGAAAAATACTCTAATTAATATGCGTGATTATAATAAGTCTCCCTTAATCCGAGTTAAAACAAGGTGTCCATCCAAAGCTTGTAAAAAAATTCCTTGATTTTTCAGATAATTTGTTCAAAATTCCAGGTAAAATTAAAGAATTTTCAGATGGAACTTTTCAAAATAAGTTTTTTTTGGTGTGCGTTTTCTAATGCTTTTCACTCATAGAAAGGAAAAATAAACTACTTAAATTTTAAATAATAAATTTAAAAATCTACTGGGAAAAACTGAATGAGTTTTGTAAGATAAGCATTTTTCATTTGCATAATATTTTCATTTTCTATCATTAATTGTAAGAATTAGAATAAAAAATGTCTACTCAGTATTTTTTGCTATGACAATGAATATATAATCAAAGAGAAAGATATATATTGATAATATATTTGAAACATATAATTCACGATCATTGGCCAATCAAATTGTCGATGCTTGCAATATAAGAACAAAATTATCAAAGAGAGAATTTTTGAAAAAATTCCCCGAGTTCGAATAAAATTCTATGAGAATTCCCTGATTTTTTAAGATAAAAACGAAATTCCTGAGAATTCGAGGTTTTCTAGGTTTTCCACGAAGTAGACACCCTGTAGAATTATAACATTAATAAAAGTTACGTCACTTGCATTCTTATCTTACAAGATAAAATAGGAGTCAATCCGAGGACACTAGGCTTTCGTCACACATTTTACGAAATTAGGCTACTAAAATGAGCTTGTTTTAATTTATAGTAATAAGATAATCAAAGGCAAAGAAAAATGCAATCGCATACGAAATGCTAAAAGCGTATCGATCAAACAAAATTCAACCCTGACATACTCCCTCTCGTAATGACATCTGAGGAATTAAATCGTTTCTAAAGGTCTACAAACGGAATAAACAAAAGTAGAAAGATACATTGTCTGATTCTTATATTCGGGCAATAAATATTTAAATATAAATATTTAAATATAAATATTTAAATACAAATATTTAAATACAAATATTTAAATACAAATATTTAAATATAAATATTTAAATACATATATTTAAATACAAATATTTAAATATAAATATTTAAATACAAATATTTAAATATAAATACATATTTAGATATATATATTCTTATACATATATACACACTAGTAGGTTACTCGGGTTATCGATTAAATTGTAAGCTTGGGAAATGCAGTTGGATAAAGAACGAGAAGAACATTTCACCATTTACCGCGGGAAATACTCGCGCATGGAAAAGCGGGAGAAAACTGGGGGTAGAAGAAATACGTTCGTTCTGCTCGACCTCTGCGAAACCCCGATGCTTTGTGCGAGGATGCTTATTGTACCGGACGTAGGTAGGTAGAAAAATTTTCGAGGCACACGTGCGAACGATGGGGGGATTTGTGTATTCTATAAATCCTTTCATTGAATTGAAAATCCCGAGAAAACTCGCCAAGGTTACCCGTATCGACCGTAATAAATTTCAAAAGCCAAAGGTCGGGAGGGTCGAAATGGGGTCGGTGAAATAGATCTGGCTCATCCGTAGAGTTTCATCGTGTTTCTTTCTATTCGCAATTGAATTTGCTTGAATTTTTCAACGATCTGTATATCGTGTAAAACGAGATTGTAAAAATAGCAAAATAAAACGCGTCGATAACATATCGTAATACGCTGGTCATGTGCTTCTCGCACGCGCGATTGCGATATCTGACAGTTGCGTAAAAAATTTAGCGGCAGTTTATATAAATCGCCCCGACATAAAATTGATTTAGTTCTCTCGCAAGAAAAAAATTCGATGGCCTGCAGTTTTACAATATACTTACATATAATCTTTGAAACATTCTGTCATCTATTCTCAACAATAATGCGCAATAAGATATCACGATTTGTTATATGCGATGATTATATCAGATGTTGACATCAATAGAGCGTTTCGCAACGCGATTAGGGGTCAGAGGGGTCTCTTCTGAAGAAAATAATTATTAATAAACGATATGATTCATTTCAGAGATGAGCCTTATCGGTTACATTTTCTCCCCAGAAAAAATTGTGACGCAATGATGCATAAAATAACTTTGAAAATTGAGAGAAGCCTCTGGCGATTTCGTCGAAGTGAGTAATCCACGTCAACAGTGACCTTACATCTCTTACGAGTGGAATTTAGCTTTACTTATTATAATACATTGCGCAATTAAGTGTAACAGATGCAGCGTGATATAAATAAATAAAATAGCGAGCATGCAAGATTGATTTTCGATAGGTATTTTTATAGACGAAGGATAAGAGCTCGTATGACAATGCATACGTATATCTATCTGATATTTTTATCATTCCCTTTCTTATATATATACGATAAGACTATTTAATGCTTATATAGTGAAAGTAGAAGGATTTAATACGATCCATTTATTTTTAATGGAAATTGCTTTAAATCCCGGATTTTATTCACGTCGGATAATCGTGCGTTATATGTTACCTTGTACCGGCGAACGATCTCGCGAAGGTCTGAAAAAGGAAGACACGATCCGGAAAGACCAGGATGGAGAGAGAGACCCATCCGTTCAGCTCATCCTCACGGTGGTGCACCAGACACGCAACACCGCGAGCCAATCAGTGAAAGCCGGGCGAGATGTCATTGACTCGCGTGTATGTGCACGAAGGGCGCGCGCTGCGTGCCTATTAGGGACACGCGTGTGATATGCGTGCTTGAGAAAACTAAACGCGTAGACAAGCGATGGAATTATAGTATGCACTCGTAAGTTCTGTCACGACGTCCGTCGCCGTTTCGCGCGCTCTTCAAGGTTCGAGGATTTCGCCAAGAGCGAGTGAAAAAAACCCTCGGTCTCTATTTTTCTCACAGTCCAACAAAGCATTTTGTCGAGTAATTGTCGCTGCAAAAAATCAAAACATGCATCTGTCAAACTTGTCAAACCAGAGACACTTTTGACCGCAAAGATTCTTTTACAAAAAATTTTTTTTATAAAAAGTTTTATAAAAAATATCGAAGGATGGAGAGAATCTGATTCTCGTCGCTCTTCAGGGAGTTGATAAGTACCACCGTCGAGGAAATATTTTAGCACATATGATATAATGTGTCCGTCGCTATCGGCGCGTTTAACATTGTTTGCGAGGAGACGGAGAGACGAGAGACAAATCGCGAATAAACCTGCACGACGAAGAGAGCAAAGAGATATTCCTAGCACGAGTAGAACGGTGTAGATAAGTTGCCTTAAGCAACTCTTCCTTTGTAAAGTGCACGACGAAGGGAGGCTGGTAACCGGTCGTATAATCCAGATAACAATACTGTACAATAAAGAGCATTTGCACCTTCATTCGAAAGAAATTGCGTACAATGTCTTATGTGTATCTATTCCACCCTCTTAGTTGTTCAACATTGACAGATAGTACCATTTGATTATGTCTCTATTTATAATTTATCGCGTAAATAATATATGTGTATCAAATTCCTTATTAATATATTGTACAATAATAAAAAATAAATAAAATGAAAATTGTGCAAATTAGAAACTTGCCCATTGCTTCCTCATTATTTTATTTCGCTCACAAAGCTTAAGCTCCTTAAAGCAAGCGGGTTTTTCAATTTTGGCTTCCCAGGGTGTCTACTTAAATCCTGTAAAAAATTTCCCTGAAAATTTCCTGATCTTCCAGGTATTTTTGTTCAAAATTCCAGACAAAGAGAATATTTTAAATATTTTTTGATGCAATTTCTTAAGATAAATTTTTTTATTGTACGCGTTTTCTAATCCTTTTCATTCATACAAAGGAAAAACACAAAGCCATTTAAGTTTCAAGTATTAGATTTACAAATGTATTGAAAATAAAACTGAATAGTTTCGTTAAGATAATATTTTTTTACTTACGTAACACTTATTTTTTATCACTAAAAATTAAAATAAAAAATATGTATTGCATATTTAATATCTTGTTTTCTAAATATTTTGTTTTTTAAGACATTGAATATATAAACAGAGATAGATATATATTTATAATATATTTTAAACACAATTCACAACATTGCTAATTGGTGGATTGTCTATTGCTTATAGTATAAAAGCAAAATTATTAAAGAGAGAATTTTTTTAAAAAATTCCCTGGGTCCCAATAAAATTCCATGAGAATTTCCTGATTTTTACAGGTATAAAAAACATTCCCTGAGGATTCCAGGTTTTCCATATTTTTCCAGGGAGTAGACACCCTAGTTCCTCATAAAAGATATCTTAAAATTTGCGAAAGTTACAACGTGTACAAACATTTCTCAAAAAATTCAAAATTTTATAAAAAATGAACCTTTTTACCGATTTGCACCAAATTCAATACCAATCATCCTTTAATGATACCCTATTCATGGCATAAAAAACTGGAAAAAAATTTTGTCACGAAAACAAAGCTTCCTCTATAAGGAAGCAAAATAAATATTGATATGAAAGACTATATATCGTTTGCGAAGCTTTCTTCGGAGCTACCCGCATGTTCCTTGCGTCCGCACAACTACATAGCTGGGCCCTAAAGTGCAAATGTAGAAACCGACAACCGGTTGCGAATAATAAATTGAGATAGCGTCGAAGAGAGCGGGAGCTTCGGAATACGGAAATATGAGAGAGGTGAGTTTTGATAAAGTATCGGCGCGCACAGCATATAACGGGGAAAGCCCGATTTCTAACATAAGATACGGCGCGCGCGGGGTAACGCCCTTGCGACCGGGTGCGAATAATCGGGATGACGAAACGACGACCGGTTTTCTCGAGAGCAGGAGGATACGAACGCAAGTCTGAGACTGCATCCTCGGAAATTATCTCTGCCGGCGGCGATGGAGCCTGCCAGCATCGGTGGAGAGATCTCGGTGGAGATCGGGCGGATGTGAAATATTTCTACATCTTCCACATCAGCGATAACAATACATACACGTACTTTCCAAGCTACAATTTACCATTACCGAGTGACATCTGAGTGAGTCGCGGACACGCGAAATATCTCGAATTGCCGAACAGTAACGACCGGTCCTTGGTTGAGTAACGATTCTGCGATCACGTCCCGATGACATTCCTCAAAATGACGTTTCGACGTCGCATACAAGATGTAGTCTGGATCGATCAATCGTCGCGAAATATTATTTCCTGTACCAGTGGCTGATGAATGGTAAACCATTTGATTTACAGCGCAAGATCGCATCTTTCGAAATGATCCTTTGACAGCGAGAAACGCGTCGTCGACGTCATGACTGAAAGAACCTCTCTGTTTGAGACGGAAATTTTTCCTTTTGGCGGATCAGCGGGAGAAAGATATTTCCTATAAAATAAAATCAAGATGGTAGCTCGTATCTTGCAAAGCAATAAATAAATAAATAAATGAAAAGTTGAAATGGACCAACTAACGAGCAACGAAATGGGTGTCAATTAAATTAAAAAATTAGTAAGTGATATACAGTTCACTTTAATCAAATAACATAAACGTTTCGACTGTATTTAGTCTTCTTCAGTATAAAAAATATGGTTATATAAATGGTGACATAAAGGTGATAATCATCACCTATTTATATTTAAGTAACCATATTTTTTATACTGAAGAAGACTAAGTACAGTCGAAATGTTTATGTTATTTGATTAAAGTGAACTGTATATCACTTACGAATTTTTTAATTTAATTGACACCCATTTCGTTGCTCGTTAGTTGGTCCATTTTAACTTTTCATTTATTTATTTAAGATATTTCCTGTATGAACGACCGGGTCGATCCGCATCAGTGCGTTCGCCGATTAGCTTTGGCATTTTCTGCGATCGCGTAAAATCAAGTATCGCGAGAATCGAGAAATCGTGAGATTAACCGAGATTAGAAAAAGATCGATCCAGTCAACGAGATCGACGTAACGAGACCGCCTCTGGGAGTGCCCCGGGTATGTTGGCTCAACCGAGTTCATTCGATCTAATGATAATGAGATTACTTCGACTTCCTGCTTTGCGACGCGAAGCACGTTATCCACAGGATGCGTATACGAGACGATGTGACACCTTCTCGGTCAAAAGGTCATAAAGGTCAGAAAAAGTATAAAAAATTCATTCGATTCGCTTTTGTTTTCCTTCGATCCCAAGAACCCTTCCATTGGGAGGAACACACTAAAGTTGATAAGAACTTGGTCTTAGAACTGCGGTCGTTTCATGGAAACCATCATCTAGAAACAGGAAACATCTCCCGTAAGGACAAGTAATACGCTTGTAGTAATAAAACAGACGCTGATGTTTATTATATAACCGGGTCGTAAGGTAAAATAAAACGCCTTACGAATAAGAAATAAATTCAGCTAACGGATAATAAATTTCGATGGCTGATAGAGTTGAAAGATTACGCTCGTGTGAATCTTAGAAAAAGGTTTCTTTGCCATCGAGTTTCCACGAGCGAAAGAAATTACATTTTCCCCGGTACAGACCACCGAGTCGATTTATCGAAACTACATTGATAACAAATCAATTAACAGTTGATCATCAATGCAGTTAATAATAAATCTGACATTATTAATAAAAATATAAATTAAAAATATAAATTATAAATAAATCTGACATTTAATATATTTTAAAAGAATATGTAACAGCTGTTGCGCTATTGTTGGATTAAAAAGCGTCTCATTAATTGCACATGCATTAAATGAATATATCCCGTTCCCCTAGTATCTAACTAGTAATTTATAAATACTACAATTATCCGCGACAATCGCCAACAATCGCTAATGTTCGCATTAAGTAGAGTGCAATTAGAATTATTAGCGAGTTTGAGATAAATTTTGCATTGTTGTCGGCGATATGAAACTGACGTTTCATAAATCAGCGCCGTGCATACTTGCAGATCCCGGAGAGGCGCTTAATCATCATCATCATCATTTCATTAATTATTCCCGCAAACTAAAACGAAGGGTCTCCCCGCGATTAGAAAAGTCGACCTTGAGGAAGTCGTTGATCTTAGCCTACCCTCGATGTATTATGCATGATGGAGAGTCATCGACTTGACCGGGCGCATCTCTGCTTCGGAAGAGGAGGAATTTGTTATCGTCGATATATAAAGCCGGCGACTTTAAATAAATGCCTCATTCTTCATGCCATCCACGTATATGAACTGTACTACTCGCGGAGCTAAAGAAAAAAAAAAAAAAAAAAAAAAAAAAAAACCCGCTGTTACATTCCGTACAAGAATCCCACGGTTGCGTCACAACGCGTCGCAGAGAGAGAGAGAAATCGTCGCCTTTGAAAAAAACTTTACAATGGGGAGAATACCGCGCGCGAAAAAGAAGATACGCACCTTTTTGTCGGAAGTCTTGACGGGCACGTTTTATCTCGGCAAACACGAGACGCGTCCGTGAAAGAGAGGCGGGATAATTCTCGTGAAAAGTACACATCTAATCCGGGCGTTTCAGATAAAACGAGCGCGGTTCTAGAATCTCACTGCCGGATTATCTTCGTCTTTCGCCGAAGTCGCCGGAACTTGTCAGAGTTCCCGGTACGCGAAATGGAGCGTCATGTGACTCACCGTCTGTGCTAAGCTTCCAATGCGTGGAAGCTGAGAGCTGCGCGCCCATATTTCCTTAATAATAAAAAAATAATAATAATTCAATCCACGCTCGTGGATGAATCCCGTCGTAATTTTCCTTCTTCCGTGGCCGATTTGATCGCCAGGTATCGCGACTCGTCTCACATTACTCGGCATGCATTATTTACTCCAGGAAGTAGTCGCACACCGGGCCCAAGCTGACTGTGCGAAAATTAAGTCGCTCGTGTAAATTTCTGTACGCGCAATCACGCGGTGCTGACGGCGATTTTAATCACATGGATATTCGCATAACGATGATTTATATCGTCAGGACGCGTTTCGTCTGTAAGATAGAAAATTAGAATAAAATACCAAAAGCGAGGGAAAATAATAAATTATAAATATTTTCCAATATATACAATTGCGTTTGGGATCTTGTGTCACCAATCGATGACACGCCAATCAGCTTCTCTTTTCTTCTTTACACACTTGTCTTTCCACTGTGTGGGTGGCAATCAGCTGGCAAAACAATAAAGATTATCCGGCGCGGTCAATCACGCTTACCGATTTACGGCCGGGCGACAGGTTTTAAAGAACGTCGTAAATCGCAGGACGCGCGCCAATAGCGTGGACAAACATACGGAATGGTATCAAACGCGGTCAAGACGGAAGGTCAACAGCTTTAAGCGAGTTGTAACCCTGGGTTTCCCACGTCGCTGTGGGATGCCATTCCACGCCGCGAAAAACGGGACCTCGACAACGCGATCGACTTGTAACGCGAGTCTGCGACAGGTGCATTTATGTATTTTGCCGGATCGAACGGTATAAATCTATAAATATGTATCTACTTTTAAAATTTCTGTGCTCTCGTTAACTATAAGCAGTAAATAACTTAATCCAAGGAAATTTGCATTACCTTTCCTAGAAACTGCCCCTTGTAGTAAGCGTTTCCCTGCACGGGATCGACTACATAATCGCTCTCCTGCTGCTCGGTGGAATTGTTCCAAGAGGAAGACGTGGAAGGTCCGGGCTTCGCAACGCTAATCGTCTTTATCAGCGAGACGGCCGCGTTGCCGAAACGACCGCCGTTAGTCGTTGGTGTGACGTTGCTGCCCGTAGTGGTGGCCGCATTGCTGGCCGACGAGGAAACATCCTGGGTCAGATTGTCGGCCCTCGAGGTCGACGGTTGCGCCGACGAGGTCGCGTAGACGAGCGTCGACGTCGGCGTCACGGTTTGCGCCTCCTCCTCGTTCCGGAAGACTGCCGTGCTGCCTATGTCCTTGATGAAATCCGATGGGGCGGCGGGGTAGACGGTCTGCCTCGAGGACAGCTCGATCTCCGAAGGTAGGGACGACCCGCCATGCCTACGGCTTCTTCGACGAACCAGGCTCTGCAAAGAAGCGGAGCCCTTGGAGAAGCCCTGACGCGACCGGGCGTCCGGTACTGATCTGGTGCTGCCGGTACCGGCCGAGTCGATTCTCCGCTTCGAGCATTCCGGCTCCGAGACGGTGCGGATGGTTTCGTCGAATTCCTCGCGGCACCTGCCGATGTGGCATGTCGTTGCCTCGATGGGGCGCAACTCGGCGCCGCACATTGTCTCCGACAGCAGACCGCGACTGCTCATCGCCACATCGCGCGGCGTAGAATCCTGCGCGTCGATCACGCTAGGCGGTAACATTCCGACGAAATCTTACAGAATTATCGTGTCTATTCTATTCCGCTCCGTACAATACGCTGCTTCGAACTCGTCATCGATTCGATCGCAATCCGAAAATTTTGCGAGAATGATTTATATCTTGATACGTTGCACTTTCGGGATTGTCATATCCGACTTGACGAAACGTCGATCTCGGACGATTTTAAGCTTCCCCGGGGTCGGTCGTGAGATCTCGCATGCGAGGATGTGTTCGGTATTGTCATATCTAGATCGATAAGACGACACAAATGACTATAGAGTGGCTCCGAGTTTCTTTAGACATCATCGCCGTCGCGACGCCGACGCGCCGAGCTGACACACGTGTCCAGCATCATATCCAGCTCAGATTCAATAATGCAGCGAGATGATTACGAAACTTGCGCTCGCTCTGTCCTCGTTTCTACATACGTTGACGTCTCGTGTACTGAGTGACGATCTTGACGATTCCTGCGCGGAATATAAGATCTTCAAGGAAAGAGAATATCAACGTCATCGTAACCAGCATCCGCGCGATAACGGAAACATGTAATACCGTGAGATAACAATGACACACAATGCTGTTAAACGACGCGTGAAACTTGTCTCTCGTTCTTGTCGATTCGATCGATTATCTGTCACTTCTTCCGGACCAATGTTATTAAAATTGAAACATCACATTTGTTTTCGGAGCAAGATGGGACGTTCTATCCCCCCCGGCGACGGCACGCGCATCTCTTTGGGAATATACCGCTCGATAGTTCGCATCCACCCTTTCGGATGTCACAACCGCTAATCGTGTACTATCGAGCTGATGCTGCACTAGAAAACGTGACGCTAGCTGCTTTACGACAAGCCGAGATGACCTTCCATGATTGCGAGAGATCCTTCGCGAGTTTTTACGAATTCTTCTGCTCTTCCGGGAGCTTTTCAGCAGCGTGATGATGAAGACTCTTACGTAGAAGCAGATAACTCCTTCGGGGTTCGAGTTTCTCCGTGATTTGGCGTGTTTGTGAGCTCCTCGACGACACGAGCTCCTTCACGAC